>NC_088653.1:2345077-2352577 GCF_964019385.1 Sycon ciliatum | reverse complement strand
GCTGGTGCAGCAAGAGGTCGTCGAGGAGGTGCAGCTCGCGGACCAAGAGCTGGTCGTGGTGGTCGTGGTGGCCGTGGCGGAGGTCGAGGTCGTGGTGGCGGTGGAGTGCCTCCTGCGCCAGTAGCCGCTACCGCCGATCTGAAGAGCTGGGAGGATGACGACGCAAGACCCCAACTACCCGTGTTCAACCCTATCCGTGAGCCTGGGTGTCATTTCCCCGATGGTTTCCACCCCGAGAATGAAGTTGATTTCTTTCGTCTTTTCTTTACCCATGCTGTTGTCGGGTCTATTGTTGGTTTTACCAATAGCTACGCTGATGCGCATATTGGCACCCGTCAATCCTATGCTACATCTGAGGGATGCTGGAGTAAAACTAACATTGGCGAAATGTATCGGTTCATAGGATTAGATGACGGCTTTGAGCAGCAAAGCCAAGTTAGCCCACGCATGCACGTGTTTTGTCACGGGTTCGTCACGCGGCACATGAATAAAAAATATTTTTTGTTCCTTTGGGACTGTAGCTTTTGCTCGTTTTCGTTGCGCTTGCCTTCCCCTCTTTGGTCTTTCCATAACCTTGAACCTTCCAAGTTGGAAGGCTGTCGGTTAGCGCTACGGAGATGTGTTGAAGCTAGGTGTCAGGACGTCGAATGGCTCAGTACTCTGTTAGTTTTATGCCTAGTTATTGCACTTTCTAACTGTATCATAGTATGATGTTACAGTGATGGAGAGTTACTCTTAACTCGTATCCATATGTCCTTTTCTCTTCTACATTTATTTTTGGCTCAACATCCGAGTATTAAATAGTACTTGGTCCGCCCAGTTAAAATTGGCGCTTATCTTCTCACTTGGTTTTTTAGTGTTCTGCCTGCGCCACACTGCATGCAACCACCGATTCACCATCCGAACATGACCATCACCGTGACCATTGCATCCGACGGCATGGTAGCACAAACCATCACAGAAGTTGCGATCGGTTCGTTTGAGTCTTTTTGACGGAGCTGCCGCCGACGAACACTTCCGTCAGCGCAAGAAAACACTGCAACCTCCGCTCGAGTCCGTTAAATAGGTCAGGATGTTCGCATTTCAGAGCGATGGAGAATACAGTTTCTGTCTACTTCCAGCTGTCTGATGGCAAGGATTGTTTACCCCGGGGAGGTATAGAAAAGCTGAAAAAGCGCTTCGCGAGCTTGAATTTCAGTGCTTGCACAGTACAGCGCCTAGTGAAGGGCTATCACCAGCAAATCGCTGACGAAGAAACTGCAGCTCATGTCGATGTCTCCAGTAAGTGAGACCAATCCGGAGGACACACTTTAAAGCTCACAGAGGACAGGGCAAAGGAGCTAATCAAAGGAAACACCAAGTCCTGAGAGAAACACTCGTGCCAAGGACTTTCAGGAAACTAGCCGAAAAGCCTGGTGCACGGCGTTGTAGGTGCAGTACGCACAGGTGCTACATCAAGCGGAAGCTATCACTGTGCTGCATGTACAAGCACCAGTGCAGCGGCTCGCGTGGGTACGGGTGCTGATCAGCAAGTACGACAAGCGCAAGAGGCGATTTGAAAAAAGGACACTGATATGGCGTTGCCTTTTTTGTCTCAAACAAAGTCGCATTATTGCGACGAACGGGGATAACACTTACAGTCAACATGCGGGCAGTCTCACTCAGCTTCTGATGGGAAAGTGATAGGCACGCACTGCCTTTGAGCGTGATTCGAGACGAGGAAAAGTTGAACAAGCTATGAAACGACCCGTGCAGCAGCTGTCCGGATCGTACGTTTTGAGCTCTTCCTCAAGCGACGATAGTGGCGAGGAGGATGTGTAACTTGCTTGAATTTCGACTGAGTTGCTTCTGACATGTAAATAATCATGTAAATAGTGCTTTGTGATCGTGGCTTGCTTCAAATATTCGTATTTCTTTCCTGAGACAAGTGTGAAGATAAGCGCCAATTTTAACTGGGCGGACCAAGTATTTGTACCATTTCTTATTTTCGTTATTCTGTGCGCAGCGCTGTACTGTAACGTACCTGTCATTGCCAATGGCACTGCCGACAGAACCGTGGTCCAGTTCACGCACAATGTTACCTATTCTTGCCAAGAGGGTCAGCGGATCGTGGGTGATGCCACACCAAATTGCACGGCCGATGGAAATCTCACTTCAGTGCCCTACTGTGATGGTAAGGGTTCGGATGGATAACAAAGATCTGGAGCTGGACTCGCGTTTGGGGCACGTTGTGGCGGACAATGAATAGTGCTCTTGGCGAGTTTGAGCTCATTGTATTTCTCTCATCAAGAGCTTTTAAACGAGCCCAAGATCTTCAAAATCGGTGAAGTAGAACAAAGGTTATGTTGGAAATGGAGTGCGCATTTTCGTGACTGCCACAAATTCTGCGGAAGCAAAAAAGTTACGGACTCCAAAGGGTTAATAGTGAAAAGTTATAAATTTATAATACTCCAACTACGCCTTTTTTCCTCAGTTCCAGAGAGTTTCAGCCTTGGAAAATACCCTCACTAGAACAGCCAAAAATAGGGATAATTTCCATTTAAATAGCAATTAATAAAACCAATTGTGCACTCATAACCATCAATACGGGCATCTTTCCATACCCCAATCGGATTCAATACCCAAAAGCTGCCAAATTCGTTCTGGAAAATTGCCGTACGCACTACAAAATTAATGAAAGCTGTTCA
This sequence comes from Sycon ciliatum, assembly GCF_964019385.1. Classification (NCBI taxonomy): domain Eukaryota; kingdom Metazoa; phylum Porifera; class Calcarea; order Leucosolenida; family Sycettidae; genus Sycon; species Sycon ciliatum. The sequence continues at coordinate 2,349,890 of NC_088653.1, read as the reverse complement.
GACCACAACTTTAGTTTCCCTCCATCAGGGACAATGACACATGCAATGGGACATAATTGAGATAATTCGCAAATATACATGGTATTTTGTAGTGTTCATCGTAGAGCGCTCCTTTGTTCTGTTGCTGACCGCTATAGACCTGTGCCTGGCGTCCCACAGGTCTATGCATGCCCGGACTCTCATGCAACTGAAGGAAATCCTTTACGTCCAAAAAATAATGATTGCCACCCAAGTGCGGAAGTGAAAAATTGCAACGGTACGTAAAATACCTTGCGAGTGCCGTACCTCCACTATTCGATCGACTTCTGATTTGTTGGAGCCGACAGCTGAGACCTTTCTAATGCGAATAGACCTTTCGATTACTCGATTCCGTTCAGGGAAAGGCGAGTTACGAAATATTTGAATGTTTGCAGAACTTCAGAATATGTATAGATTAAAGACCGGTTAGGAGGTCTATACAGGATATATAGACCGAGTAAAAGACCGAGGTCCCCCGAGGTCTTTTACGAGGTCTATATATCCTGTATAGACCAACTATGAGGTCTATAATCTATTTATCGTGTTCTCCACGCAATAGTTTCTTTTCATATACGACATATCCTTGTAATTCTAGTATTATACTATAGCCTATACCGCATTGTACTGCATTGAAAGTCAAGATCATTGTTTAAACTAGGTTCAGCATCGGTAGCACAGTGGCTGGGTGGTAAGGAAGAGTGACTGAGATTCACAAGGTTGTGGGTTCAAATCCCATCTTGTGTATTTCTGCTTTCTTCAAAAAATTCTTTTTCTAAGTTGGAGAGAAAATTTCTAAGTCCAAGAAATTCTAAGGAGTCAAATATAAGTAGTCAAATATATCGTCAAGAGTACATAACCCAAGAGTGTGCAACTGCCTGCACAACCTCTATGCTGTGCTGCGACGGCAGAACTTCACATCACGTGACATGGTTCAAAAGGTTATGCTGGCAAACAGTGCAAAGTGACCACAAGAGAGTTGTACCCAAAGCTGGGCTGCGTACAACCCAGTATCTATCATGCACTAGAGTGCACGGGTTCATCACGTGATGTGAAGTTCTGCCGTCGCAGACCCCATAGCTGGAGTTGCACACTCTTGTTTATCTACTCTTGATATCGTGTATTTGACTAAGCAGTCAAATACGCGATATATTTGACCGCTTAGGTATCAGGGAAATTAGTGGGGTCAAATACTAAGAAGGCGATATTGTATTGTATTGCTTTTATTTTACATCGCAAGTCAAACGGGCAATCAAATTATGATGACGATAGAAAGGGAGAAAAGATTAAGAACAAGATTATTTATCCTCGATTATGGCAAGTGAAGAAAAGGGTACGTCAGGCGAAATTACTGGTCAGTCGGCGACACGCATTTTCACAAAATTTTGCGTTTCACCTGCTGGGAGAGTATGCGTGTACTCGAGTCTCATCCTGAGCACGTTTTTTTCTTCTTTTTTTCAGCTCCAGTATAGCTGTATTTTTCATTGCAAAGCCGTCCTCGATTGTTGTGTTCGTTGTTCAAACGAAGTGGACATTCAATCATGAAGGCAGAGGACATAGGAGCCTGATTGGAGTTTCTCGTGGCATAGGACGGCCACACAGAGACACTTTGGGATTTTCTGAATATAAAATACCGTACGCACGATGCTGAGATCAATTTGTGCGATATCAAATTGTTTGTGATCTACCACATCGAGCAGAACGGGATCCAAACACAAGCTTACCGACGGTTAGGCTGCCGACCTGACTGGACAAATGATCCCTGGCTTCACCAGACGCCAGAAGTCGGACACCATGTCCTTTGCCGCGACGTCCATCTCCAAAAAGAACTCCATCTTCGTCGTGAAAAGGCTTGAAATACTCAATATTCAACCGAGATTCGCGGACTCGCGCTTTCTCGGATCGATTAATTTCCTGTTGGAACAGTTGCAGGGCAGCTTCCAGCCACTGTTTCAACAGGCGATGGCTCCAAAGCATGCCTGGAACAAGCCATATCGAGGTTGCAAGCCACCCCTCTCAGCACAAAATTCGAAGAAATTCGAAATTTCAATGGTGGAAGATATACTATGAAGAGAATTTCAAAAAGTATGTTTCGCGGAGCGATCGCTCAACCTACGTCATTCAAACTTTGCAGGATGGTTCAGACGTACATGCTAGGCATGGAACCACAGGCGATGATGCCATAGCTGACACACAGAGTAACACACACAGCAGATTCGTGTGCACAGATACTAAATTAGTGGACGTCGTCATCTTCTTCCCGCTGATCTCGAATGTACTATGACGTGCTATTTCGCCTGACGAAGTCTAGGAATCTCTCCTTAGATCATCAACATTGGTCATGAAAGTCGACTTTCATTGGACGTGAGAGTTGCGATGTGCTAGGTCAGGCCAAATAGAGGGGAATGCTAGGCTGTGAGATTCCGAAGTACATCTATTCTGTGTTTGTTTTATAAATGCATTGGAAATCCAAGGACTATCATCCCCAAATGGAGAAAATCTAAGATAACCTGGATAGGTGGAGTAAAGAAAACATAGTGATGCGGATGCGCTCGAAAGAGAAGGCGCGCGAGAGCGATCGCTCTCCTTTTACCAGATGGTCTGCGGCATGTATTATAACTCTCTTAGTATTGACTCCCATCTATGTTCGCTTTACGTAAGCAGTCAAATATTCCTGCACATTTCACCCCTTAGGGTATATTGACTGCTGATATTTGACTGCTTAAGGATTGCGCAGTTGAACGGTACCTAGTGCAGCATGGTCACTGTATGAGTAGGTGATGGTGAAACGGTTGTGCTATCCCAAAACCGGGAATCGTGAGATAATCGTTCTGGAATTTGAAATACGGACTGTTTGTCGTGATAAATCAGATATTGACTTTGTACTTGGTCAGTATAGGAAATAAAAACCTCGCCTCGGTCTTTTACTCGCCTTTATTTCCTATACTGACCTCAGACTCAGTCAATATTAAATATAAGTCTTATTAAAATGAAAAATTCCAGAAGGTTTTTCTGTGACCATCATCAGTGGAACATCCGCACATAATAAGAATCACAAAACAACCAGTTACGTGTGTAGAATGATATGATAAGGAGTGTGAGAATGCAGCAGCTTGTGGTTATGAACAACGCGGGTAGTGTGAACTCATGCAGTTGATCTGAGGATGGTAGCAGTAGATGAATGTTGCAGCTGTGGGTGGGTGTGGACGAAAATCGTGAGTGCGTTTTATTTGAAGAGTGTGAGTGCTACAACATTTTATTTTTGCGTGCATAGCAATGGGTCACGTGTACGAATGTATACAGCGTCCAACACCTGTAGCTGCTTAAAGAAACGTGCGCAACAATTAACACTAAACCAGGTATCGCCAAACAACTTACTTCGAAGTACGACAATCCGGACTTGACACCAAATGTTTGTAGATGGCAGGCGTCTTCTTGTCAATATCGAACGCGTCCTCATCAGTATCACTCTCATCCCTCACGACCGGATCCTGCTCAACCTTGCTGTCCTCAATAATTTCTATTCTTCTTTTTTTCTTCTTTCGACCTTAAGTCCAGTTCTCAATTGCAGTGTATCTGCTATACAATTTGGAATGATTAATTCTTCACTCAGGCTACGTACCGGCATGAGTAACGCGCCCCGTCGAATGTGAACTATGCTTTTAAAACATTGTTCTTGTTGTCCTTTTTCTGCTTGCAGTTCCCGAATGCAGTGTACCTGCTATAAGCCTTATGCACGTTGTACAGATGTACGAAAACCTGTAGAATCTCGTAGAATCCCGTAGACCTGGTTGGATGTTGAATGTGCAGGACCCTAGTGTGTTTAATGCTATTTCCCCCAAGAAATGGGCCCTGAAGGGATTCCATACGAGGCACCGGACATTTGATGCTGGCACAAGCTAAAAGTCACCACTGATTAGATTTTGAAGTGAAACCAACAGCAAGAAAGAAACAGAAAATTCAGGCTAAGCTTGCCCAAATCTATGCGCTGGCAGTGTGAGTGCAGTGCGCAATGCACTGATGCAGCGGTGCGTGGCAGATGCCAACATGGCAGTGTGATCGGTGGATGCTAACACACACTAACTACATTACTGCGACATAAAAAGGAAGATAGAGCTGTACAGGTCAGAAAGATGCAAAAAACCCAAGGCTTAACACGAGCGAGTGTGGGGGAGAAACTATCACAGCATCATACTATTCATTGGAAATCGACTGCCCAGAGCCAGTTTGTGCTGCGAAGAGGGCGATAAACATTCGTTTTGAATGATTGCATTATCTTGCGGTGGGGAGGCTGGAACAGGAGAGTGGCAGGGAGGGTGTTCCAATCTCTCATGCTGCAGTGTGGGAACGAGCGTTTCAGTGCCAGTGGGGCAGATGCAGTCATCTGGTGTTGGAGCTGGTGGTCAGGGCCACTGACACTACCGTATTCGCTGCGGGTTTTGGGGTTGGTAGAGGGGATATGGCGTTGTGGCAACACACAGAGCAGCTGCGGAGGACCAGGCAAGTAGTGCAGCTTTTACAGGTAGGATCTATTTTTGCAACAAGGGTTTTTTGCTTGAGGGTGATAGCACACCAAATTGCACCATCAGAAACAAGCTTAGTTCGGTACCAATCTGCATTCTTTTAAAAAGTATTGCCAGGATGTTTAGGGTATGTAAATAATTGACGGGGAAATAACCGTTTCATTTAAAATAGCAATGAACGAACAAATCCCACCGTCATGATTCCTTTTTTTGTTTTTATTTTTCTATAAGAAAGTCCACTATATTCCCGAATATGTACGAGAAGTGGTGGCAGG
>NC_088653.1:2277577-2340077 GCF_964019385.1 Sycon ciliatum | reverse complement strand
ACTTCACTGCCCTTCTGTGATGGTAAGGGTTCAGTTGTATAAAATATATATTGAAAAAGGCTGTCTAACATCAAGCATTGTGTACAGGGTACATGTGACCAGGAGCCACATCAAAGAGTACACCGTATTCACGGAAGGGACATTCAATACACGATTCAATGGCTATTAACATACCTGTGTCTGGCTGATAAGCTAGAGATGGCCTGGGCTGACAAGACCCGCTCCCTCAACGAGAGGGCAGAGGTTGTGTACAAGTGTTGTCATGCAAACAAACTCTACCTTGGCCACTTTTTCCGCAAGATCACTTGAATTTAGCTAGTAGTCATGCTGCCTATTTTCTGAGTGTGTGTGTGTGTGTGTGTGTGTGTGTGTGTTTGTGCCTGTATGTGTATGTGTGTGTGTGTGTGTGTCTGCGGGTGTTTGTGTGTGTGTGTGTGTGTGTGTGTGTGTGTGTGTGTGTGTGTGTGTGTGTGTGTGTGTGTGTGTGTGTGCACCACCTGTTTGAGGCACCTTGAGATGATGTCCTGTGCCCTGAGTTGCAACATGATTCATGCCTGCGATGCTGCACCGCTGCTTTGCATGTCATGATTGGAAGCTGTGGCCTTAGTAAAAAAAAATAAAAAATAAAAAACACAGCTTCCAATCTCTCTTGTGAGAAAAAGTTATCAAACTCCATATACCCACTTTTTTTGGAGTATGGGAAGGTTTCAGGCTGAGAGAATACCATCAATATTATATATTATATTATACCCAATGCTGTAGACAGCAAGCTGTTTCGGCCATAAAGGCCTCTTCAGTACAGCTACGAGCTAAATGGGCCGAGCTACCAATCATGGTGCAAAGGAGGCACCACAGACAGCTCGTCGCTCTAGCGCCAGAGTGCTCGAACCGAGCTACCAGCCATGGTGCTTTCTGCAATATTATTATATATTATAATTTGAATACACCGCCATTCCGGCAACAGGCTCTCAGCTGCACCAAACGAGAGAGCTTGGATGCTCAGGGCCCTACGCTATGCTTTTTTGCCTTGATGATCTAGACAAAAAAAGCATACGGATGTTATAAATTCATATACTTCCTCCGCGTCATCGAAATTGTCGCAGTTTGACTTTTGATATAAAACGGGGTATTTGCTCACCAGCACTCGTACCAGAAGCAAGGAATTGGACATAGGCGATAATCATCAGTATAGGGTGACGGTAAAGTTCTATTTTCTGTTATTGGAAGCTGGAAATTTTGAACTAGACGCAATTTCTTCGCTGATGTCGCTGCGATGGTAATTTCGACTCGCGGAGATCAGTCAGGCGTTGCAGCCTGCACATTTCTCGTGCTTATGGCCATTCACTCAAGCCTCATCACTGTTTTACCTTAGCTGGGGTGAGAATGACTTCGTGGAACAAGTGGCAGCGCTTGGAGAAACATCGAGGGGTCAGAAAACTAAATGCCTGCAACAGCGATAAAATTTGTCGCTCTGGCTGAGGCACTCAGAACAGGATTGTACCTGCAAGAGCCGTGTAGACTCTACACGAAGTGCTAGTGATGCACGCGCAGGTGCCGTACCATAGTATACCAGTGATGCTGAAAAGCAGGGAGCGCTGGACGCGATAGTACTCTTACCTGAGCTGCATGAGCTGTGACCAAACAGCAAAAATAAATGGGCATGCCACGGCTAAAAAAAAGTTCATTTCAAGATCGAGGTGATTCCGCCGACGGTAATCAACCGACCTCGCAACGATCGTCTATTCTTACTAGGCTTCGTTCGTGGTGAAGTAGAAATCATCCAGAGCTAGCAAACGACAAGCATAGCAGCTCTTGTCCTGTGGAGAAAGTCAAAGCGTCTGAGATGAGGCGCGACCAACTTTCAACATTCCTTGAAATATTTCGGAACGATATTTTTGCGTCCATTGACATCAGCGACGACGAGGACTTCATCTCTGCATGAAAAATTTCAGTCCAACTGTCCTGGAACGTTACTCTAGTCTTCAGACTATCATCCTGTGTAATAAGTTTTGAATGGCTTAGCTTATGGAGTTGTCAGTAACAAGTGACAAGTCACTAGATAAACTGCGACAATTTCGATGACGCGGAGGAAGTAAAAAGTTCCTTTTTTTTTTTAAGACATAACCTGGGATTCGAACCCGCACTATCGCCGTGCATGCACCCCCGATACACTTCGCACACAAACTAATTCTTCCAAGTTGCTTCACGTTATCATCTTGCATTTGAAAGCCCTATTTGAATATTCATTGTGGCCAGCCGTCTTTGATAGCACGGTACGGTACGGGACAGGTACGGGACTGGTACGGGACAGATACGGGACAGGTACGGGACAGGTACGGTCGAGGGTAATACGACACCGTCTACCGCCTTGATGACCTAGGCAAAAAAAGCATAGAGATGTTATAAATTTTTCAATTTTCCTATTTTTTTAGCATAAGGCCACACCAAGTTAATTCTATGTTTCGCGTCGGATATTTTCTGGAAAAGGCACGCGGGCGGAAACAAACAAAAACAGAAGAAAAAAACAAAACTCCATTCTATGTGTACTGAGCCATGTTGCACACAGAATACCACTACTAAACTGTCACTTCTATCCAAAACGACAACAAGTCGTCACAGGACAGCTGGCAGACTGGGCTGGAGCCATACAGAGATTTCATGGATGGCTCCTCCGGCATTTTGACATGAGTCGAGTGGGATCCCGCTCCATCACAAACGTGGAAAATCTTGAAGTCCTTGACACCTGGAATCTCTGCTCGCTTGGTGAGCAGGCCCTAGGCCTACCGCACGGCTTGGAAAAATAGAAATTTTCATCTCTCGCACCTTCTACGTACCATCGCCTGGAATGCAAGATTATCGAGAAGCTGATAACCTCTGATCTGCCATACTGGCAAGAGAATGTTCGCCAGAACAGCCATCGATTGGCTCGTCTAGGTTCTTTTTTTTCTTGTCAAGGATTCGAAAAGGTACGCGGGCGGGTGACGCGAAACATAGAAATAACTTGGTGTGGCCTAACCTGGGATTAGAACCCGCACTATCGCCATACATGCATTCCCCCATACACTTCGCATTATTATTATTATTATTATTATAGACAACACCTCATGGCATGAGAAGAAAATCCGCCAGTACGGGAGATGTGGGTGTTAACCAACCATGGTGAATAAAAGAAGAAAAGTAATGGTCAAGACGGAGAAGCATGGGAGGGACAGGTGATGGTGAATCTAGTGAGCAGATTTAATACAGATTCATACTAATTCTACCAAGTTGCTTCACGTTATGATCTTGCGTTTGAAAGCCCTGTTTGAATATTGCGCCCAGCTGTATGTGGCCAGCTGTGTTTGATGGTACGGTACGGTACGGGACAGATACGGGATAGCGCCGGGCGTGACACAAACACACAAACACACAAACACACAAACACACAAACACCAAATTAAACCTGTGTGGACACTGGCTAGCGCCAGACGTTACTGAAGTAACGTCGTCTGCATAGCTACGGGAATAAATAACTTTGCCAATATTTCGCCCATTGGGCATCATCAGGGCATTGAGGAAGGGGAGGCCAAATTACGAAATATAAAGATGAATAATGCAGGCAGATGAAAGTTCTAGAACTAATACATCGTGGTGACGCAATTGGCAAGGCCAGCAAACTAAGCAATCATCACTTGTAACCTAAACAAAACGAAAGATGAGAAAACTCACACATACACACAGACACAATTTGTCAAGAAAACGAACACTTACACTAACACTAAAGTTTACAATCATCACCTGTAAGGTTACCTAAACAGAAGAAAGAAGACTAGTAAGACTATCACAGCACGTACAAGAACACTTTCAAGTGTGGGAATGCTAAAGGCGATCTATGTATTATGACAGCGGTGTATGTGCAAAGTATGTGTATGTGCTGTGTCAGGTGGTAAAGTCCAGTGGTAGTTCGAGGAGATGGGTGTCGATTCCAGTGACGATCCGGTGACATCCAATCAGTCAATTAGGCGCCAACCATCATCGCAATTGACTGCTGGTTTGCGCTTCCTTATCTCAATAGCTTCAAGCAGTTTCCTTGATGGTAGCGAAGCCTCCCTGTCGAGAATCTCTGCCTGGTGGAAGGGCAGAAAGCTGGAAGACTTTGAAGATTCTCGATGCTGGGTACGATAGTGGAAGCCCCAGGGAGCCTTCGCCACCATCGCCCTTGCCTCTCGGTAGTGCTCAGCGAATCGGTCCCTCACCGGCCGCTCGGTCTCACCAACGTACAATTCCACCGGATCGTCACTGGAATCGACACCCATCTCCTCGAACTACCACTGGACTTTACCACCTGACACAGCACATACACATACTTTGCACATACACCGCTGTCATAATACATAGATCGCCTTTAGCATTCCCACACTTGAAAGTGTTCTTGTACGTGCTGTGATAGTCTTACTAGTCTTCTTTCTTCTGTTTAGGTAACCTTACAGGTGATGATTGTAAACTTTAGTGTTAGTGTTAGTGTTCGTTTTCTTGCCAAATTGTGTCTGTGTGTATGTGTGAGTTTTCTCATCTTTCGTTTTGTTTAGTTTACAAGTGATGATTGTTTAGTTTGCTGGCCCTGCCAATTGCGTCACCACGATGTGTTAGTTCTAGAACATTCATCTGCCTGCATTATTCGTCTTTATATTTCGTAATTTGGCCTCCCCTTCCTCAATGCCCTGATGATGCCCAATGGGCGAAATATTAGCAAAGCTATTAATTTGGTGCAGCTGAGACCCTGTTGCCAGAATGGCGGTGTTTTCAAGTGCAAGGAATACGCTGCAATGGAGTTTGGGAATTCTGAAGAAATATATTATATAAATGTAGAAGAGAAAAGGACATATGGATACGAGTTAAGAGTAACTCTCCATCACTGTAACATGATACTATATACAGTCAGAAAGTGCAATAACTAGGCACAAAACTGACAGAGTACGGAAACATTCGACGTCCTGACACCTAGCTTCAACACATCTCCGTAGCGCTAACCGACAGCCTTCCAACTTGGAAGGTTCAAGGTTATGGAAAGACGAAAGAGGGGAAGGCAAGCGCAACGAAAACGAGCAAAAGCTACAGTCCCAACGGAACAAAGGATGTCGATTGTTACTGGACGATGACGAGACCAGTACGATATTTGACAAAGCGGTCTAGCTACAATTCGAAGCAGCAAAGCAGCACACCACCCAACTTGGGTGGGTCATAAATATCAAAAAACCTTCCAAGTTGGAAGGCTGTCGGTTAACGCTACGGAGATGTGTTGAAGCTAGGTGTCAGGACGTCGAATGTTTCAGTACTCTGTCAGTATTGTGCCTAGTTATTGCACTTTCTGACTGTATATAGTATCATGTTACAGTGATGGAGAGTTACTCTTAAACTCGTATCCATATGTCCTTTTCTCTTCTACATTTATTTATTTATGGCTCAACATCCGAGTTTCAAATATATTATAATATTATATAATATTGCTCCTGCTCTTGCTCCTGCTCTTGTAGTAGTTGAGCACTCTCATGTGGGGTAGTGCCTTTGCTGTTTGCATTACATTGCTGTTTGCATTACGCAGAGCTCACTGACTGGCTGACTTGTCAGTTTGAGCACTCTGGCAAGGTATTTTCGGGCCTGATTGGAAATTTTTATTTCCATTGCTATCAGGTTCGGCCTCATTTCCTCTGTGCTGCGCTGATGAGTTCACAAAAAACGAAACAGCATGCTGTCCGCAAATTCAGTGAATATTATATATTATGTATTTCTTGGTTTGCAAGAAACTGGACTGGAAGCGGAGTTTTCCGTATCCGCAGCAACATCACCACCATGTAGATCAGACCCACCACCAAGTGGTGAAAGACCGAAATCCCATTCACTGCATCCATGTTTCCCTCGTGCCCGGCGACAAGTTCCCAATTAACTGCGGGTCGCATCACTGCTGGAAGAATCCGTCCGTTTCCAAGCAGGACTCTCTAGAACAGTCAAAAAGAGGGACGAGCCTTCGTTCGGTTTTGTTCTCTTCTTTTTTTCTAGTCTACTTGTTTGTGCTGCGCCGCACTGGAGCCAGTCTATCTGTAGATGCTTTAGACGCATAGAGCTACTATTGCACAAAGCCACAACACTGCGCGGTGCTATTCGCTGTATGATTTCGCTGCACCTAGCTGCTGTTTAACTGCACGACGCCACAACACAACTTCACTTCAACAGTCTCGTCCACAACTTCACTACTGAGTACTTGCCTGCTCCCGCTCTGAAGAGCTTTTCCTTCACCATTTTTTGCTTAAACCCAGGCATTGGCCCACAGTGGCAGTCGCTTCCCTTTTGTCTTTTTCTTTTCTCCTTTTACTTTCTCCGTCACTGCCTAAAAAACAGTCGAGACGGTTTTTACCCACCAGTTTTTTTGGTGCGAGTTACTTTCCTTCTTCTTCTCTGTTCCCCTTACCCACCTTACCCATGGAGGGTAGTGGCACTCCAACGGATGCAGAAAACTCGGGCCTCCAGCCCAGTCTCACGCAAACTGTGAATGTTTTCATTGAAGTGTAGTATTTTTCATGTTTGGAGAGGATCCTCACCAGACATGTCGAAAATGTTCTAAGGCCAATATTGGAATACCGTATTTTCCGGGGTATAAGCCGCACTGTTTTTCGCTAAAAATCGGACCAAAATCGCCCATGCGGCTTATACACCGAATATGCTTGCGCGAATGAATGCTTAGCATACATCAGTATGCATGCTGACGTCATGTGACATGTCATTCGACTCAGCTTCGCGCCTGTGTTGCTATCCCGGCACTTTTACTAGTTTTAGTGCGCGGGCTACACCATACGACACGCGTATACGGGGACTCTATTTTTCATAATCTGATCTAACATGGTATTTCAGCTCCATAACCATAATACATTTGTAGAAAGGCCATTTGTCAATGAGTGTGAAAAATCTTGGTTTGTGAGTGCGGCTTATACTCCGAATACCAACTTTTAGTCAATATTTTGCCTCAAAAAGGGGGGTGCGGCTTATACCCCGGTGCGGCTTATACCCCGGAAAATACGGTAGTGATAATTTCTTTTCCTGTTCTTCTTCCCTATTGACCTTGTGTCCAGTTCTCAATTGCAGCGTGCCAGCCATACAATTTGGTATGAGTAATGCTTCACTCGTTCAATATGGTGCTGCTGTTCAGTTTACATGCAAGCATACATACTTTCTGTTGGGGAAATCATCAGCTACGTGCAACGGTGATGGTACATTGAGCTCAGTGCCGACATGTTATAGTAAGTGTAAATTACTTTCTTTCCAAGTACAGCTAGCTGTGATCTGGTAAAACCAACCTGTAGCTTTTGCCCAAAAGTAGAGAAATCCTGTTTTGTAGAGTTGCGCCGAACTGGTGGTTTTCAAAGAAGAACGGAGAGTCATCCTTGCTGATTCAAGTCTGTCATATAGCGCTAACCAACGGCCTTCCGACATGGAAGAATCATGGATATTAGTGCTAATTCCAAAGAGGGGAAGGTAAGTGCCATCGAGCTGAGGACAACCTGCATTTCAAGGTTTCATGGAATGCTGGCCCGGTGTTGCGAAAGCATAAGTTCCCGAGAGTGAAAGGCGTTCTCGCTTGTGATATTGTGTTCGTTTCAATGCAGTTGTATCCCGACTCCGCAGTACCGCTGATGTTTACAACGTAGTATACGCTACATGCGCTATGCGCGGTTTGCTGTGTGCGCTGTAGTTGTATGTTGTATGTGTATGCTTTTTTCATATACGCTGTCTTTTTCACGCTATAACTACCTGGTGGTTTTAGTGTTAGTTATTCATTCTTCATTCATTGTTCATTGTTAATAGTCGATGGAAGTGAAATATACTGTTTAGAATAAAAAGTTGTCCTCGTGCCGTGTGGGGTCGTTCGTTCCTGACACCCGGTATGATGACGGGACGGCAAGATCAGAAAGAACGGTTAAAACTCAATTCGACAACGCAAAGGAACAACCACCGAACTTGAGAGGAATGGACTCAGATGGAGAGCCAGGGTTTAATTTACACGAAAGAGAAAGCCAGTTAGGTGTAGAATGTCAGTACCATCGGTCAGTGATTGAGCTGATTATTTAGTACTTTAACTGGTGGTGTTAGTGGACAGTATAGCGTAACCTGTAGTTCCTTGGTCTTTCTCTTCTGTAAGAATTTGAGAGGCTCAAAAGTACCAGAAACGAAAATATGAAGGGGAAGACGTAAAGAGAGAAAGAACAATGTTTGATTTTCCGCAGTGAGCGGACAGCAACAGAACAATGTGCATCTGGCACATGGAAAAGAGGTCACAATTGCAAGAGGGTTTATGGACTCTTTTGTCATACGGGAAAGACCAGTATTGTCAATGTCTGTGACAAACCAAACATCCTCCAACTGGACCGACTTTATAACAGCAGTGCCTTCAGAGAAGGGCTGCTGGAGTGACGTAACACGCCGGGTGCAGGACGAGCATGGCCTAGCCACTCCAGACGGCGGCGAAGAACACATGTGGTAATATCCACCGAATCTCGACGATTCCAGGCCTCCAGAATGGTCTTCCTGTTGATGTGGAAGTCCAAGGTGTCTCTTCTACCGAGGGCTAAGATTGCGGAAATGCAGCGAAGATGGAAGGCGGACAGCGCCGCAAGCTCGCTTTTCAGTGGCACCCAACACTCCGCTCCGTAAAGAAGAAGAGAAGCCACACATGCATCATACACCATTCGCTTCGTTGCCAGTGAAAGATCGCCATCATCAAAGACAGACCGACGCAATGCTCCGAATGCCCTAGATGCTGACTCTATTCGGGACCGAGTGTCCACTGCGGTGAGGCCACCAGGATGGATGATGGAGCCTAGGTAGCGAAAGTCATGCACATTCGCGACACATACACACACACACACACACACACACTCAATAACTAGTGCACGCGAGGAATATGGATGTGTTCAAGAGTTGCGGTAAATCTTCTTAGCGCGCTTGTTCGCCTGCTGTATGCGCTCGTCGTTCATCTCTGCCTTGTCGTTGATACGATCGAGCTACACATTCTGCCGCTCGGGTTGGCAGCAATCAACACGCACACACACACACACACACACACACACACACACACACACACACACACACACACACACACACACACACTGTGCGGCCTTTGGTGAACATTTCCTGTGCTCGTGGAAAAGCGGAAAATTACCATGCTTATGCATTGTTCCCAGTTTGAAAGTCGAGACACGACTTCCGTGATTTGGAAAAGGAATAGAGAGCGTCAAATGTCCGTGTCTAACGGATTTTCGAATGCTCCTGGTATATTTTGATGTTGATAGAAACTTCTCAGACCAAAGTGAACGCGGAAAGTGGGCGTACAGTTTTCTTGTGGATTTTTTAGTTGTTTCGTTACGTATCCCTGTCCGCATCGTGATGGTTAAGTGGAGAGGATGACTCTCTTACTCTAGTCTTCATTCACCCAACTTTGCTTCGTTCTCTTTGTAAAGTGACGCTGGACAAAAGTTCGATTCACAAAAGTATGTTGATTTTCAATGTACCTGTAGACGCACCATTATTAACCCTTTATTGGCCGATTAAAATACAAAAAAGCCCACGCAATCGCCAAACCTGTACCTAAATTGGACGTAACTTTAGTTTGCATTGGACAAATTCCACGATCTTGGGCATCCTGGAAAGGCCTTGGCGAGAGGAGCGCAATGAGCGTACACTCGACTCCATGGGATGCACTCGCCCAGCCCTGCAAACCAGGGAAGGCCCACCAGCGCTGAGCCCACGCTCGAGATCTATCTCTATCCACCATTTCACTCCTGTTGCTAGTATCAAACTCAAATTTTTTCGTAGAAACTCCCGGAACCTGCTTTTGAAGTTGAATCAGTGTAGTCTTGTCAACAGGTGACGTAAGCAGGGAAAATCCCGGCCGTTGACCCGCGCACCGCGCTCTGAGCGCAAATTTCCCGGGACCAACATTACGGGTGCTATAACTCAAGAACCGCTCTTTGTATCGCTTTGAAATTTTTTCGAGGCGACAGCTGAGCGTTTTCTCTTCGACCTACATATTTCGAGATTTGACCAAGTTACGATAATTTCAAAATGCCTACCCCATCGAACATCGGTGTTCGATCAAAGTATAGGCCAGCCAATAAAGGGTTAACTATGTTAGTTTAGATGTGAGTTCACCAATGCCGAAGCACCCCCCCCCCCCCCCTCCCATAATCCACTGCACGCACGCACATAATTATATGGTCGCATGTGTAGTCAACCATGCCCATTACCCGCAAACACACCCAAGTGGTTTTGCAGGATCCTTGTACACATGTTTTTTGTTCTCATGGTCTGTATTTGTTCCTGATCTCTTTTTGTATGACTGAAGGGCTGAGCGGCATAAGATTTTGCAGGCCTCCAAACATTATAACAAGAATAACTACATGCTTATTTTTGCCTAACCCGAACTGGCTTACACTGACGAAACCACACACCCTTCCAGTGCTAATGACGAGATATCTCGTTGTGTAAATGTGTAAAGTGTACCTGAACTGCGGATGACGAGATATCTCGCTCCACTGCCCTAGCTATAGTGTGAAGTGCAGACATCACTGTACATACGGTCGTAACTTTTGTCAACGCCTGCCGATTTCCAAACACGATGCACCGTTGGAAAGATATCAAGCTCAGCTTTCCGGTGATGTAAAGTTCTTTGCGACATAACTAGATGTGACTGAGCGGTGACGAATAGAATTGGGAGAAAAAAATCAAAATATGCTTTCTGGCCATCAGTTCAAACATTTTGCTCACGACTTGCTTTTTTAGGGGGTTTCCATTTGCTATAGCGCATGCCGGTTGAACAACAAAAAAAGTGCTTGGATCTCAGCTTTGCAGCGCAGTTCGAATCATGAAGTTTGGTTTAGTTTGAGCGAGATGGCGAACAAAAATGCATTATGAAGTTTTTTAGCGATTATGAGACACGTAAGGGCATCTTCTAGAGCACCTAGAAGTGACCCTCGCATGTCTATGAAGCTGAGAACTACCAAAGACTCTTCACTTGGCTCAGGCCTTTCCAACAAGCCGTGGATCATGGAAATCCATTAATGTAATCAAAAATGGCGGAAGCCTTTGTTCTGCGACTTGCAAGGAGGGTTCAAAATGAAAGTAAGTGCACTGAAAGCTTAGCCAGCAAAGGGAAATTAGGCCAGCAGTGAAAGCTTATTTTCGTGTTGCTCTCATTCTGTGTACAGCTGTAAACTGTGCTGTACCTTCTTTTGGTAATGGCACTGCTGATAGCACCATGATCCAGTGGGGGAGCAATGTTTCCTTTTCATGCAATGAGGGCTTTTTGCTAGTGGGTGATGCCACATCAACTTGCACAGGTCATGGGAATCTCACTTCATTACCGCACTGTGAAGGTAAGTGCTGCTGCTAACACTAGTATAAGGGTGGCAACTGAAATCCGCCCCTGCAGCGGTGTGCTTGCATTGCAATTCCCAATAATTATGTTTACATGTTGTATTTCACACTGCCACACACAGACTGCTACATGCATAATCGGTTGTGCACTCGAGCATGAAAACTAGGGGTCGGATTTCAGGTGCCAACACTACTGATAGTTTGTTAGAATGGTAGCAGGTAGGCAATGTCATGGCCACTCCACATCCTGGCGCACAATAAATCTCTCGGAATCATGGTCTTTCTAATCAAACATACACAATATCACAAAATGAACAATGTTTGAACTTCTGAATATACCTACAGTGCTCCTAAATGCTTATTTTTGCCTACACCAAACTGGCTTACACCGAGGAAACCACGCACCCTTTCAGTGCTAAAGCCTAGTTCACATTCAACGGGGCCCTACGGGACGCGACGTAAGGATCGACGGGAAGCGACGGGACGGTCTGACGGTGTCCAATGTGAACACCAGGAACGGGAACGCAACCGTACTACCGTACAGATCGGGAAGCGACGGGAAGAGTTGGATCGATCCAACTTTTCATACCGTTGACGGGCGTAGACGGGGACGCAAGCGTACAAAACGGCTGCAATTCGAGTGTGAACAGGAGACGGTGTCGTGCGCCGACTGCTCCCGATTCGTACTTGCAAATTTTTAGCATTTCGAACACTGCGCTTCCCATGATAACTCACAGAATGGCTAGCACGACTTTAGTTGAATTTTAGCAACATAAGATCTCATGTCACTTATTGTATTTAGGGATAGTTCAGGAGCGTGACAGACGAACTATTCTATCACTTCCTGGGGCTATTATTTGAATGCCACAACTTTCAGGGCTAATATTTTGGTCTTCACGAAAAACTGGTATTGTGAACTTGATTCCGCCTCTTTCAAGGAAAAATAATTGAAAAGAAGTCCCGAAAAACGAGAAATTAGGTCCAAAAGTCACCCCATCACGGACCGTGCCTTATGACTCGCTCCGTTCGACGGTGAACGTCGCAACGACTGCTGCATGTCGTGTCGTACGAATCGTACAGAATTTTACAGCTCACCCCAACCCTTCCGACAAGCCCTCACGTCCCGTACCGTCGGCGTTGCGTCGAATGTGAACTAGGCTTAATGACCAGATATCTCGTTGTGTAAATGAGTAAAGTGGTTTTTGAACTGTAGATGTCGAGATAACTCGCTGTGAAAATGTGTAAAGTGATCCTGAACGGCAGAAGAGGAGATATCTCGCTGTGTAAATGTGTGAAGTGTACCTGAATGGCGGATGACGAGATATCTCGCTCCACTGTCCATGCTATAGTATGAAGTGCAGACATCACTGTACAAACTGTCGCAACTTTTGCCATCAGCGGCCGATAATCAAACACGATACACCGTGGGAAAGGTATCGAGGACCGCTTTCCAGTGATATAAAGTCCTTTGCGACAAAACTATATGTGAGTGAACGGTGCTTTTTGCCCACACCAAACTGGCTTACACTGACGAAACTGCACACCCTTTCAGTGCTGATGACGAGATAAAAATAAATGAAGAAGTCAATTATCGTGTAAGTTCCCGAAGGGAACTCACGACGGCCGTTATCACCCGGTAAACCCTAGCGGCAGATGCAGCGCCTAACGGTCGGGGTGAGTGCATAAGTCTCAGAACCACTGGCACAAGTGCCGAGAACGACCCCATTAGCTGCGTCCATGTACCCCTTGTGCCTGGCCACAAGTTCCCAGTTGACTGTGGGTAGCAGCACGGCTTGAAAAACCGCTCCCAGGCAGGACTTGAACCAGGTATGACAAGATATCTCGTTCTGTAAATGTGCAAAGTGTACCTGAACTGTGGATGACGAGATATCTCGCTCCACTGCCCTAGCTTGAGTGTGAAGTGCAGACATCACTGTACAAACGGTCGTAACTTTTGTCAACGCCTGCCGATTTCCAAACACGATGCACCATTGGAAAGATATCAAGCTCAGCTTTCCGGTAATGAAAAGTTCTTTGCGACATAACTAGATGTGACTGAGCGGTGACGAATATAATTGGGAGAAAAAAATCAAAATATACTTTCTGGCCAACAGTTCAAACATTTTGCTCACGACTTGCTTTTTTAGGGGGTTTCCATTTGCTATAGCGCATGCCGGTTGAACAACAAAGAAAGCGCTTGGATCTCAGCTTTGCAGCGCAGTTCGAATCATGAAGTTTGGTTTAGTTTGAGCGAGATGGCGAACAAAAATGCATTATGAAGTTTTTTAGCGATTATGAAACACGTAAGGGCATCTTCTAGAGCACCTAGAAGTGACCCTCGCATGCCTATGAAGCTGAGAACTACCAAAGACTCTTCACTTGGCTCAGGCCTTTCCAACAAGCCGTGGATCATGGAAATCCATTAATGTAATCAAAAATGGCGGAAGCCTTTGTTCTGCGACTTGCAAGGAGGGTTCAAAATGAAAGTAAGTGCACTGAAAGCTTAGCCAGCAAAGGGAAATTAGGCCAGCAGTGAAAGCTTATTTTCGTGTTGCTCTCATTCTGTGCACAGCTGTAAAATGTGCTGTACCTTCTTTTGGTAATGGCACTGCTGATAGCACCATGATCCAGTGGGGAAGCAATGTTTCCTTTTCATGCAATGAGGGCTTTTTGCTAGTGGGTGATGCCACATCAACTTGCACAGGTCATGGGAATCTCACTTCATTACCGCACTGTGAAGGTAAGTGCTGCTGCTAACACTAGTATAAGGGTGGCAACTGAAATCCGCCCCTGCAGCGGTGTGCTTGCATTGCAATTCCCAATAATTATGTTTACATGTTGTATTTCACACTGCCACACACAGACTGCTACATGCATAATCGGTTGTGCACTCGAGCATGAAAACTAGGGGTCGGATTTCAGGTGCCAACACTACTGATAGTTTGTTAGAATGGTAGCAGGTAGGCAATGTCATGGCCACTCCACATCCTGGCGCACAATAAATCTCTCGGAATCATGGTCTTTCTAATCAAACATACACAATATCACAAAATGAACAATGTTTGAACTTCTGAATATACCTGCAGTGCTCCTAAATGCTTATTTTTGCCTACACCAAACTGGCTTACACCGAGGAAACCACGCACCCTTTCAGTGCTAAAGCCTAGTTCACATTCAACGGGGCCCTACGGGACGCGACGTAAGGATCGACGGGAAGCGACGGGACGGTCTGACGGTGTCCAATGTGAACACCAGGAATGGGAACGCAACCGTACTACCGTACAGATCGGGAAGCGACGGGAAAAGTTGGATCGATCCAACTTTTCATACCGTTGACGGGCGTAGACGGGGACGCAAGCGTACAAAACGGCTGCAATTCGAGTGTGAACAGGAGACGGTGTCGTGCGCCGACTGCTCCCGATTCGTACTTGCAAATTTTTAGCATTTCGAACACTGCGCTTCCCATGATAACTCACAGAATGGCTAGCACGACTTTAGTTGAATTTTAGCAACATAAGATCTCATGTCACTTATTGTATTTAGGGATAGTTCAGGAGCGTGACAGACGAACTATTCTATCACTTCCTGGGGCTATTATTTGAATGCCACAACTTTCAGGGCTAATATTTTGGTCTTCACGAAAAACTGGTATTGTGAACTTGATTCCGCCTCTTTCAAGGAAAAATAATTGAAAAGAAGTCCCGAAAAACGAGAAATTAGGTCCAAAAGTCACCCCATCACGGACCGTGCCTTATGACTCGCTCCGTTCGACGGTGAACGTCGCAACGACTGCTGCATGTCGTGTCGTACGAATCGTACAGAATTTTACAGCTCACCCCAACCCTTCCGACAAGCCCTCACGTCCCGTACCGTCGGCGTTGCGTCGAATGTGAACTAGGCTTAATGACCAGATATCTCGTTGTGTAAATGAGTAAAGTGGTTTTTGAACTGTAGATGTCGAGATAACTCGCTGTGAAAATGTGTAAAGTGATCCTGAACGGCAGAAGAGGAGATATCTCGCTGTGTAAATGTGTGAAGTGTACCTGAATGGCGGATGACGAGATATCTCGCTCCACTGTCCATGCTATAGTATGAAGTGCAGACATCACTGTACAAACTGTCGCAACTTTTGCCATCAGCGGCCGATAATCAAACACGATACACCGTGGGAAAGGTATCGAGGACCGCTTTCCAGTGATATAAAGTCCTTTGCGACAAAACTATATGTGAGTGAACGGTGCTTTTTGCCCACACCAAACTGGCTTACACTGACGAAACTGCACACCCTTTCAGTGCTGATGACGAGATAAAAATAAATGAAGAAGTCAATTATCGTGTAAGTTCCCGAAGGGAACTCACGACGGCCGTTATCACCCGGTAAACCCTAGCGGCAGATGCAGCGCCTAACGGTCGGGGTGAGTGCATAAGTCTCAGAACCACTGGCACAAGTGCCGAGAACGACCCCATTAGCTGCGTCCATGTACCCCTTGTGCCTGGCCACAAGTTCCCAGTTGACTGTGGGTAGCAGCACGGCTTGAAAAACCGCTCCCAGGCAGGACTTGAACCAGGTATGACAAGATATCTCGTTCTGTAAATGTGCAAAGTGTACCTGAACTGTGGATGACGAGATATCTCGCTCCACTGCCCTAGCTTGAGTGTGAAGTGCAGACATCACTGTACAAACGGTCGTAACTTTTGTCAACGCCTGCCGATTTCCAAACACGATGCACCATTGGAAAGATATCAAGCTCAGCTTTCCGGTAATGAAAAGTTCTTTGCGACATAACTAGATGTGACTGAGCGGTGACGAATATAATTGGGAGAAAAAAATCAAAATATACTTTCTGGCCAACAGTTCAAACATTTTGCTCACGACTTGCTTTTTTAGGGGGTTTCCATTTGCTATAGCGCATGCCGGTTGAACAACAAAGAAAGCGCTTGGATCTCAGCTTTGCAGCGCAGTTCGAATCATGAAGTTTGGTTTAGTTTGAGCGAGATGGCGAACAAAAATGCATTATGAAGTTTTTTAGCGATTATGAAACACGTAAGGGCATCTTCTAGAGCACCTAGAAGTGACCCTCGCATGCCTATGAAGCTGAGAACTACCAAAGACTCTTCACTTGGCTCAGGCCTTTCCAACAAGCCGTGGATCATGGAAATCCATTAATGTAATCAAAAATGGCGGAAGCCTTTGTTCTGCGACTTGCAAGGAGGGTTCAAAATGAAAGTAAGTGCACTGAAAGCTTAGCCAGCAAAGGGAAATTAGGCCAGCAGTGAAAGCTTATTTTCGTGTTGCTCTCATTCTGTGCACAGCTGTAAAATGTGCTGTACCTTCTTTTGGTAATGGCACTGCTGATAGCACCATGATCCAGTGGGGAAGCAATGTTTCCTTTTCATGCAATGAGGGCTTTTTGCTAGTGGGTGATGCCACATCAACTTGCACAGGTCATGGGAATCTCACTTCATTACCGCACTGTGAAGGTAAGTGCTGCAGCTAACACTAGTATAAGGGTGGCAACTGAAATCCGCCCCTGCAGCAGTGTGCTTGCATTGCAATTCCCAATAATTATGTTTACATGTTGTATTTCACACTGCCACACACAGACTGCTACATGCATAATCGGTTGTGCACTCGAGCATGAAAACTAGGGGTCGGATTTCAGGTGCCAACACTACTGATAGTTTGTTAGAATGGTAGCAGGTAGGCAATGTCATGGCCACTCCACATCCTGGCGCACAATAAATCTCTCGGAATCATGGTCTTTCTAATCAAACATACACAATATCACAAAATGAACAATGTTTGAACTTCTGAATATACCTGCAGTGCTCCTAAATGCTTATTTTTGCCTACACCAAACTGGCTTACACCGAGGAAACCACGCACCCTTTCAGTGCTAATGACGAGATATCTCGTTGTGTAAATGAGTAAAGTGGTTTTTGAACTGTAGATGTCGAGATAACTCGCTGTGAAAATGTGTAAAGTGATCCTGAACGGCAGAAGAGGAGATTCTCTCGCTGTGTAAATGTGTAAAGTGTACCTGAACGGCGGATGACGAGATATCTCGCTCCACTGTCCATGCTATAGTATGAAGTGCAGACATCACTGTACAAACTGTCGTAACTTTTGTCAATGGCGGCCGATTTCCAAACACGATACACCGTGGGAAAGGTATCGAGAATCGCTTTCCAGTGATATAAAGTCCTTTGCAACAAAACTATATGTGAGTGAACGGTGCTTTTTGCCCACACCAAACTGGCTTACACTGACGAAACTGCACACCCTTTCAGTGCTGATAACGAGATAAAAATAAATGAAGAAGTCAATTATCGTGTAAGTTCCGGAAGGGAACTCACGACGGCCGTTATCACCCGGTAAACCCTAGCGGCAGATGCAGCGCCTAACGGTCGGGGTGAATGCATAAGTCTCAGAACCACTGGCACAAGTGCCGAGAACGACCCCATTAGCTGCGTCCATGTACCCCTTGTGCCTGGCCACAAGTTCCCAGTTGACTGTGGGTAGCAGCACGGCTTGAAAAACCGCTCCCAGGCAGGACTTGAACCAGGTATGACAAGATATCTCGTTCTGTAAATGTGCAAAGTGTACCTGAACTGTGGATGACGAGATATCTCGCTCCACTGCCCTAGCTATAGTGTGAAGTGCAGACATCACTGTACAAACGGTCGTAACTTTTGTCAACGCCTGCCGATTTCCAAACACGATGCACCATTGGAAAGATATCAAGCTCAGCCTTCCGGTAATGAAAAGTTCTTTGCGACATAACTAGATGTGACTGAGCGGTGACGAATATAATTGGGAGAAAAAAATCAAAATATACTTTCTGGCCAACAGTTCAAACATTTTGCTCACGACTTGCTTTTTTAGGGGGTTTCCATTTGCTATAGCGCATGCCGGTTGAACAACAAAGAAAGCCCTTGGATCTCAGCTTTGCAGCGCAGTTCGAATCATGAAGTTTGGTTTAGTTTGAGCGTGATGGCGAACAAAAATGCATTATGAAGTTTTTTAGCGATTATGAAACACGTAAGGGCATCTTCTAGAGCACCTAGAAGTGACCCTCGCATGCCTATGAAGCTGAGAACTACCAAAGACTCTTCACTTGGCTCAGGCCTTTCCAACAAGCCGTGGATCATGGAAATCCATTAATGTAATCAAAAATGGCGGAAGCCTTTGTTCTGCGACTTGCAAGGAGGGTTCAAAATGAAAGTAAGTGCACTGAAAGCTTAGCCAGCAAAGGGAAATTAGGCCAGCAGTGAAAGCTTATTTTCGTGTTGCTCTCATTCTGTGCACAGCTGTAAAATGTGCTGTACCTTCTTTTGGTAATGGCACTGCTGATAGCACCATGATCCAGTGGGGAAGCAATGTTTCCTTTTCATGCAATGAGGGCTTTTTGCTAGTGGGTGATGCCACATCAACTTGCACAGGTCATGGGAATCTCACTTCATTACCGCACTGTGAAGGTAAGTGCTGCAGCTAACACTAGTATAAGGGTGGCAACTGAAATCCGCCCCTGCAGCAGTGTGCTTGCATTGCAATTCCCAATAATTATGTTTACATGTTGTATATCACACTGCCACACACAGACTGCTACATGCATAATCGGTTGTGCACTCGAGCATGAAAACTAGGGGTCGGATTTCAGGTGCCAACACTACTGATAGTTTGTTAGAATGGTAGCAGGTAGGCAATGTCATGGCCACTCCACATCCTGGCGCACAATAAATCTCTCGGAATCATGGTCTTTCTAATCAAACATACACAATATCACAAAATGAACAATGTTTGAACTTCTGAATATACCTGCAGTGCTCCTAAATGCTCATTTTTGCCTACACCAACCTGGCTTACACCGAGGAAACCACGCACCCTTTCAGTGCTTATGACGAGATATCTCGTTGTGTAAATGAGTAAAGTGGTTTTTGAACTGTAGATGTCGAGATATCTCGCTGTGAAAATGAGTAAAGTGATCCTGAACGGCAGAAGAGGAAATTCTCTCGCTGTGTAAATGTGTAAAGTGTACGTGAACGGCGGATGACGAGATATCTCGCTCCACTGTCCACGCTATAGTATGAAGTGCAGACATCACTGTACAAACTGTCGTAACTTTTGTCAATGGCGGCCGATTTCCAAACACGATACACCGTGGGAAAGGTATCGAGAACCGCTTTCCAGTGATATAAAGTCCTTTGCGACATAACTAGATGTGAGTGAGCGGTGACGAATAGAATTGGGAAAAGGTCAAAAATATGCTTTCTGGCCATCAGTTCAAACCTTTTGCAGACGACTTGCTTGTTTTAGGGGGTTTTCATTTGCTATAGCGCATGCATGTTAGACATCAAAGAAAGCGCTACGATCTCAGCTTTGCAGCCCAGTTAGAATCGTGAAGTTTGGTTTAGTTTGAGTGAGATGGGGAACAAAAATATATTATGAATTTTTCTTGCGATTGTGAGACATGTAAAGGCATCTTCTAGAGCACATAAAAGTGACCCTCACATGCCTATGGAGCTGAGAACTACCAAGGAGTCTTCGCTTGGCTAGGGACCGGCAGATTCTGCTAGAAAACGTGGCAGATTCTGTTCGCAGAGCATGGAAATTGGCAGAACCATACAAACCTTATGGCGGGCAATTCCTCGAATTCTGCTCCATTTTATTATCCACATACTAAATATGTATGAAACTTACCAGAAAAGATACCAAATTCTGCCAATCTTTCTGCTAGCAGAATCCGCTGGACCCTACGCTTGGCTCAGTCCTTTCCAACAAGCCATAGATCATTGAAATCCATCAATGTAATCAAAAATGGCGAAATATTTTGCTCTGCGACTTGCATGCCGGGTTCAAAATGAAGGTATGTGCGCAGAAAGCTTAGCCTAAAAGGGAAAACTAGGCCAGATGTGAAAGATTATTTTCGTGTTGCTCTCATTCTGTGTACAGCTGTAAACTGTGCTGTACCTTCTGTTGGTAACGGCACTGCTGATAGCACCATGATCCGGTGGGGAAGCAATGTTTCCTTTTCATGCAATGAGGGCTTTTTGCTAGTGGGTGATGATGCCACATCAACTTGCACAGTTCATGGGAATCTCACTTCATTACCGCACTGTGAAGGTAAGTGCTGCTGCTAACACTAGTAAAAGGCTGGCAACTGAAATCCGCCCCTGCAGCGGTGTGCTTGCATTGCAATTCCCAATCATGTGTACATGTTGTATTTCACACTGCCAGACACAGACTGCTGTATGCATAATCGGTTTTGCACTCGAGCATGAAAACTAGGGGTCGGATTTCAGGTGCCAACACAACGGATAGTTCATTAGAATTGTAGCAGGTAGGCAATATCAAGGCCACTCCGCATCCTGGTGCACAGTAAATATTTCGGAATCCTAGTCTTCCTTATCAAACATACACAATAACACAAAATGAACAATGTTTGAACATCTGATTATACCTGCAGTGCTGCTACATGGTATTTTTTGCCCACACCAAACTGGCTTACACTGACGAAACCGCATACCCTTTCAGTGCTGATGACGAGATAAAAAAATTAAAGGAGTAAATTATCGTGTAAGTTCCCTTCGACAGCCGTTATCACCCGGTAAACCCTATCGGCAGATGCAGCGCCTAACGGTCGGGGTGAGTGCATAAGTCTCACAACCACTGGCACAAGTGCCGAGAACGACCCCATTAGCTGCGTCCATGTACCCCTTGTGCCTGGCCACAAGTTCCCAGTTGACTGTGGGTAGCAGCACGGCTTGAAAAACCGCTCCCAGGCAGGACTTGAACCAGGTATGACGAGATATCTCGTTGTGTAAATGTGTCAAGTGTACCTGAACTACGGATGACGAGATATCTCGCTCCAATGCCCACGCTATAGTGTGAAATACAGACATTGCTGTACAAACTGCCATAACTTTTGTTAACAGCGACTGATTTCCAAACACAATCCACCGTTAAAAAGGTATTGAGCTCAGCTTTCCAGTGATATCAAGTCCTTTGCGACAAAACTACATGTGAGTGAGCGGTGACGAATAGAATTGGAAAAAATCAAAAAATATTCTTTCTGGTATTCACTTCTAACTTTTTGCTCACGACTTGCATTTTTAGGGGTTTCCATTTCCTACAGAGCATGCATGTTCGACATCAAAGAAAGCGCTAGGATCTCAGCTTTACAGCGCAGTTTGAATCGTGAAGTTTGGTTTAGTTTGAGCGAGATGGCGAACAAAAATGTATTATGAAGTTTATTTTTCGACGGAATAGCGCTCGACATTTGGATGTACACCATGGTCCAAACATTGCGTGAGAAAATAGATATTTAAGGTAATACTTCACACAATGAGACTGCTACCGTAATTATTATAAATGGAGATTGTCTGATCGATGTGCCAGTAACGTAGGGAGTATGTTTGGTGTTATTTTGTTACTACAGTTGAACATCGATTATCCGACCACCTCTGGGCAGACAACTGTCAGGCGGTGTTCAGATAAGGCAAATGTTCTGGAGAAGAAAAAAACTGTCACTCACACACTTTCAGTGGTTATTACTAGCCGCACGACCTGTTTACTTTTTACTTTTCAAAATTTTCGTATTTTTTGAATGGCTCACTACATGCACAGTGCTTAATACGGCACGTGCGCCCAAAAAAACTGTTACGGATAATCGAATGGTCGGATTGTCGATGTGCGGATAATCGATGTTCAACTGTAGAAGATTACTGTCCGGACGAAGTCATGTCATTTTTAGCCTTTATCATCCCGATATCATACACTTTCAGGGCCCCAGCCTCAGAGCGATAAGACATGATGTTGTCTGGGCAGACGAATTTGAGCTGGTGGATGTTCTCAACCCAAACACTCAAAAGATTGTGAAAAATGCCAAGACTGTGAAAAGTATCCGGTCATGTCAGACATGCTGTACAACAAGTATTCTTGGTCTTACAAGACATTTTCAAAACATGAGAAGGTTGAAGAATCAGTCCTAACGGTGAACACAGAAATCTGACTCTAACGTACTGTGGCTACTGTTTTCTTTATTTGAATTCACCAAAACGAAAAGTACAGAACTGTCCGGTGTCAAGGTAGCAAATGATGAGCGTCATATCACTATACGTTCAAACATCTCAGGGAAACATGCCACAGACTAGAAGGAGGATTTGCACAACACTGGAACAGAGAGGGGAGAAGGGGAACGAAAGCGCGACAGACGTCTAAGCAGGAAGCGGCGATCAACCGCAACAGAGATGTGTTTGTGCACTGATAACGGAGAAAATCTCAGTCGACCATTACTTATTTCAGGCCTGAGTAACTTTCAAACTGCTGGTGTTCTCGTGGTCCTGGCTCTGTGTACAGCTGTGAATTGTAGTATTCCCGCCATAGTATATGGTGGTGCTGACAGTGAAGGGGTGATCCACTACTCTCAGACGGTCACCTATACCTGTAAGCCGGGCTACTCAGTTGTGGGTGACGCCACTCCAAGTTGCACAGCTCTCGGAAACCTAACCTCACTACCCTACTGTGGTAAGTCTAAACCAACATTTGATAAGTTTAAACTAGTGTTGAACGAGCATCTCTATAACAAACAAGGGAACATTTCTACTAACGAGCGAGCTATCGAGCGAGGGAGCGAGTTTTTTTGGCTTTGGCAAAGGGGATTTGTAAATAACAAGTGCTTCGAATTTTTGCCGCAGGTGTTAGGGTTGTATCAAGGCGCCGATGCTAGGATAGACTGTTGAAAAGATGGCATGTAACGTTGTGTTGCGTGCGACTTGTTACTAGTTGTGTTGACTGCACTGCCATGTACTGTTGTTTGCCTCCAAGTAAGGTTGACTCCTTTCAGCTTTATTTCCCAAATAAGGATACGAGGGGCGGAGAGAAACTCTCCTCTTGCATTTGCGGTGATTATTGTGGCAAATATTCCAACTATCTTGGAGATGTCGCTCAATGGACGCACCGCTCTACAAAAAAAAGAGATTTGCACAGTTCCAGTTAGGCATGGGCGGGTATTGCTAGCATTATAGTCCCTTTTTCCAGGTGGCATAGTGCTGGCATTATAACACACGCACGCAAAATTGGCATTACAAGCATAATTGCCGGTCGACAATGGTGTCATGCATGAATCTGGCTAGGTCCAGTTCTGAAAATCGTGCATCTGAACCCGTCCGGCTTCGTCCGGAGACTTGACATTGCAATTAACCTTCTCAGTCGATTCTTTCAGACAGCATGCTCACAGCTGTTAAAAGTTTTTTTCTTTTTCTACGCTTTGGCCTTGATCCAAGACGGCCTTCTTAAATCGACTTTTCCAACTTTCAAACTGGCAGTATGGAGTAATGTGAGCAGTATAAATGGCATAATATCCTCATATTATGAGCATTGCCTGTAGCATTATCGCAGCAAATAACTAGCATTACCCGCCCATGCCTAGTTCCAGTTATGGTTAAAGGCAGTAGCTATAGTGTCTTATGTGCAATGGCAGCTTAACTGATTACAAGCAGTGACATTTCCAGGAATTGATTGATCATTCCATTGCTCAAATGCTGCTCAAATGCTGCTCAAATAAGCTGATTCTAAGAGTTTCTAACATGATCCCTATTGGCTAGAGTGCAATTTGTTCTCTTGGACATATCAACGCAGACAAAGATTCCCAATCCTTTGCACAGCGTTAAGATATATTTTGAGCAGTTAATGGCCCGATATCTGAGACTTTCGACCTTCTGGGCTACTCGTTTTTTGTTGAGAAAACACTAAAACAAATTTGTTCGCAAAAAATTGATTCTAGCAGAGCAAACTGCAGAGACGACAATGGCGGAAGAAAACGTGAAGGCGATTCTAGTGTCAGTTGGTTATTGGACTCGCGGCGGACAGCAGCCGCAATCCCATCGATGATGTTGCATGTTGTTCTTTGTGGATGTCCGGGCAAGCTCCGACAGCGCTTCTAGTTCTGAGAGCGCGGGTCAGGTGAATCGATCACTGGATGAGTATGATCAAAGCCAACCACAGTCTGCCACAGCGATAGCTGCTACTGCTCCAGGCAAGGACAAACAGGTGGATTCCTGACTGTACGCCGATTACAAGGTCACTGGCCGCCCTTGCGCAGGTTGTAGAACTGCTTCCTGAACTGCTTCCTGAGTGTCACGCGAGACCTACAGTACAAAGTGATGCGAGTTTTCTTGTCGACGCTGATGCCATAATGTTTTGGATGGCAAGCTCGAATCTCTAGATAACAATGGCGAATCAGACCATCATGGAGCATATGAGGCTGGGAAATCTCTAGTAACATTCTATACCATTTTGAATGGGGTTTTGTGAAACGTTTGTCAAGCTATGTTACTGATGTTTGGATATAATTCCGTCAATCTCTACAAATTGCAACAAGGCGCATCTGAACCCATTTGCTCTGTTTGGCTCCGTTACAATATGTAATTGCTGTTATCATAGTTATCCATCAAAAGCTGTTGCAGACTATCCTGTCAAGCCAGTCCCTCACCAGGAGAACAGATCAATTGCCTCACCTTCTATTGCTGCAACTACTTCAAAGTACAGTAGAACCTGTCAAGGCAACCACCTGTCCTAGAGGACCACTGAAACCAGGACCGAGGGATGCTATTTCCAGTCAAATGACCCTGGATAAGGAGACCACCTGGTAACAGAGACCACATTTTGAAGGTCCCATGAGTGGTCGTCTTAGACAGGTTTCACTGTACACAACCTCAGTAAAGTGAATGTTGGAAATGAAGTACATGTTCATGTACATGACCAGTCAGAACACCAGGCGTGTGCCCCGTATGGGTTCCTGGGTTCCCGGGAACCCCCCCCCCCCCCTTTCGCTCAAAATGCAGGATTTGGCTTCATTTCTTGAAAATATATATACCACATTAACACGATTTCTGGTGGGACCAAACACACTGATCTTTCAAAATCATTGTAAAAATGAACAATTCAGTTACATGACTCCTGACCATTAAATGCATTGCATCATTGTCAAATTTAATCTGATGGTCGTGAAACGAATTCACAATACTCTATAAAGGCTAGACATCATTTTGCAATAAAAAAATCAATTTCACCAAAACAGCCCCGAAGGTCAATCTTCTAAGATATTGATCCAAATAATCTTTTACTTCACCTTTTTTTTTTTTTTACTAGAGCCACGTAAACCCGTCATGTGTGAACCATGAATAAGGGGAGTGGTGACGTGGTCTGGGATGCTCTGCCGACCTTGGGTCTCGGCTTCATCACAACCAGGCGCGCCAATAGAAGAGAGAGAAAGAGAGGGAGAGAGATATAGAGATAGAGAGAGAGAGTGAGAGAGAGAGAGGAGAGATAGATAGATAGATAGATAGATAGAGAGAGAGAGAGAGAGAGAGAGAGAGAGAGAGAGAGAGAGAGAGAGAGAGAGAGAGAGAGAGAGAGAGAGAGAGAGAGAGAGGAGAGAGAGAGAGAGAGAGAGAGAGAGAGAGAGAGAGAGAGAGAAAGAGAGAAGAGAGGAGAGGAGAGAGAGAGGAGAGAGAGGAGAGAGAGGAGAGAGAGAGGAGAGAGAGAGGAGAGAGGAGAGAGAGAGAGAGAGAGAGAGAGAGAGCGGGGAGGGTTGGGGAGCAAGAGAGGGGGAGAGAACTAAATAAAGTATAAAAATAAAAAAGAGAGAGAGAGTAAGTTACATTTATAAAGACAGGTAAGTCTAACAAATTAGGACTGAGACCTCTACAACAGGGTTTTTATGCCTGAAAGCAGGTGCATGATTTAACAAGCAGGTTGTTAGTCTAGATTTTGTGCGCAGATGGAGAAAAAATGCGCAGAATTTTTGTAATGAGATGAAAAGCAGAAATAATAAGAAATAATAAGAAAAGATGAAATGAAAGCCTGCTCACAACCCCGCCCAGCCTTGCGAACTGGGTATGGTGGATTAAGAACCCGGTTCAACGCTCGAGCAAGCGCTATCCACTCAAGGTGTTCACAACAACGGATAGGAACTCATAAGGGGAAAGTATAGAAAAGAAATAGTAAGATAAAGAGAATAAATTCCAACGAACCTCAATAAACGGAGCCCCACATACATTACCTCAGAAAAGTGGATCTTCCGACCAGTGTTTTTGTTGACGTCGCAACCAGCTGATGTAGCTGCTTCGCAGAGACGTCTTACTTCACAAATTACAAATAAATTTTATTCTTCGATTAGAAAACCCAAGCGCTTTCAGAGCCCTCCGAAGAGAGTCCGGGATGAAACCACGCACACCTACCTCAACAGAAAAAGAAACGACCTGCCACCCGTTTGCTCGGCATTGATCGGCCAGATCCGCATACCGCCTGTCCTTCAGCGAGTTACTGACACTGAATCGAGAGAGAGAGAGAGAGAGAGAGAGAGAGAGAGAGGGAGAGAGAGAGAGAGCGAGCGGGGAGGGTACCTCCATTCACAATACATGAAACATCCTTGATTATACCATGGACAGTTATTCTTTACAAATATTCCCGGGGGGGGGGGGGGAGGGGCGATATCGTATCCATAATCATGCACTCCAGGGCGAACATTTGGAAACAACTGCAGAACGTGTGTTGCGAAATAGAGATGTACGATAATGTTTAAATATACAATCACCTGACCTTTGTTTGTACGTTGATGTGTGTTCTCCAGCTGTATCCGGCAACCAAGAAGAAGGAAATGTCGCGATAGGGGGTCTTGTTGTCGGAATAATGTTTGGGCTGGTTATCCTGCTGGGGATTATTGCATTTGTTGTGTATCCGGAAAAAAGCAAGAAGACGGCAGTCACACTTGTCAGCCGCGTCAAACTCAGGCAAAAGCTCTTTTCCCAAACCTACTCTGTTAGTCTGTCATGTGAGTATTGTTGTTGTTGTTTCTCAAATCTTTATTCTCACGATAGCCATTGGCCAATAAGAGAAAATAGTGTAAGAAAGGAGAAAGAGTGAGGAAGAATTGGGTGGGCAGGGCCTAGGGGTTAATGACTACTTAAGTGTACGGGCAGGGGTGGTCGCTACACGAGTTGTGCAACAGCAGGGATATCTCGGATTTGAAGGGAGTACGAGAAGGGATTTCGCGAAGCTGGGTGGGCAGGCAATTAAAGTAATGAAGGGCCTTGTACAGGGGAGAATGGAGACAGCGGTCAGTCCGCGGAGTTGGCAAGTGCCAAGTACGAGAGCGACGTAAATTATCTGAAGGTTGCACGTTGCTAGCGAGAGTATATGTGGTGGGGCATAATTGTGGCGCAGAGAATGCGCGAAGAGTATATGTTTAACTTTAAAACGTGAAAATAATGTTGGCCATTTGATGCGATGCAAAAGGTGGGAGTGTTCTAAGTGTGTGTAAAGGGGAAGGTGGAGACATATTCTGGCGGCTTTCCGCTGGAGTCGTTCTAGCCTGTCAAGGGAAGTGTGGGACAACGGTGTGAGAGCAGTGCTCGCATAAGAGAATATAGGTAGTATGTATGTCTGATAGATGTGAGATAAAGAATCACTGGTGAGTGTAGACCTTAGTCTAAAAAGAATATTGAAAGACTTGAGTGATTTTTTGACTATGTATTCAACATGCTCCGTCCAACGGAGGTCATGCTGAAAGATTATTCCGAGACGTTTGTGTTTTTGTGCTACTGTAAGCGGACTATTCCTGAGGGTGATCTCGGGTAGCTGTTCAGGGGGGCGGTTATTGTGGTAGAACGGGAGGATGACTGTTTTCTTTGTGTTAACCAGCAGGTGCCATCTTTGAAGCCAGTCTCCAGCTGCTGTGACACTCTGTTGTAGGTTTCGGGTGCAGTCTTGAAGAGTTCTCGCTATGGAAATCAGAGCGGTGTCATCTGCAAACTGGCTACAGGTGGTGCTGGGATTCTCACATGCGTGTGGAAGGTCTATGGTGTAGACGAGGAATAGAAGCGGCCCAAGAACAGATCCCTGAGGGACGCCGGCAGGGATCTCGAGGAAAGACGATAGGTCGCCATCCACCTGGACCCTTTGCCGACGCCCCAACAGGTACCGTCGGAACCACTCCAGGGCGTTGCCCTGGACACCAAAGTGGGAGAGTTTTGCTAGAAGGCCTGCATGCCACACACGATCGAAGGCCTTGCTTAGATCGAAAAAGCAGGCATTGACGTGTTTCCCGTCGTCTCTCGCAGTAGAGAGGGTATGGACGAGACGGGCGAGCTGCTGCTCAGTGCCGTCTTTCTCGCGGAATCCGGACTGCTGGTTGGGCAGGTGGGGTGTGATGTGCTTGTAGAGGAGTTGATGTGCAATTTTTTCTTGGATTTTTGATGTAGTGCTCAAGAGAGAGATGGGTCTATAATTTGTTGGTTGGGTTGGGTCACCCGACTTGGGTACTGGAGTGATGGTGGCATCTTTCCACTCCTGTGGGATTTCTCCGGTTTGGAACGATAGATTAAAGAGGGACGATAACGACGGTGCAAGTTCCTTAGTCGCTTCTTTGAGGAGGCGGTTTGGAATAGAGTCAAACCCGGGGCTTTTGTTGGTATCAACTCCTCGGAGGAGTTTTTCGACCTCAGCTTGGGAAGTCGAGATTTCTTGAAGGGGACTGAGGATGTCAGGGGTGGTGTTGATGGCTGGAGTTTGCTCATCCGCATTGGCCACGGACAGCTTGCTCTGTGAAATGAAGAATTCGTTGAGGGCAGCGGCTTTTTGTGCTGGTGTCGTTGCAGGAGTTGCTTGGCTGACGAGTTCGGGTATGCGTTGTTTTGTAGCTGTAGTTAGGTGCTTCATGAGGCGGTGTAGGGAAGTAGAGGAGGCTGTTGAGTTGTTTACGAAATCCGATTTAGCACGACGCAGGAGGGCGGTGACACGGTTTCTTTGGGCAGTGAACGTGTTCCAGTCGTCAGGCGAGCGTGAGTGAAGGTATATTCTGTGTTTTCTGTGCTTATCCTTGATCTCTTTCAAGAGGCCCTTTGATATCCATGGTCGTGCTGGCACGTTCTTCCTGTCCCAAGGGGGGTGAGTGCGATTAACTTGGCAGTGTTCTTGGGCGATGCTCATGACATTGTCGCGCCAAGATCGCCAGAAGGTGTCAACTGGGCATGGGTCGTGTTGGTTTGGATGGTGGTTGAGATTTGTGCGTGAAAGGGCTTCTCGAAGAAGGTGGATAGTGCTGTCTGTCCATGACCAGAATGTGGTGCTTCTGGATCGTGGAGGGGAGTTGTTAATTATGGGGGGGGGGGCAGTTGATTATTGATGTGGCCACTGATAGTAGTGTGATCGGATGCGCCAAACGGTGGAAGTGATTGGATATGAATATCAATGGTGTGGAGTGAGGAGATAACAAGGTCTAGACATGAGAGAGGTGTTTGTCGGTGGATGTAAGTAGGGAGTCTGACATGTTGTGTGAGGCCGTATGTGTGTAGCAGAGTTTGTATGTCGTCCCCAAGGCGATCTGTTCTGTCTGTGGTGAGCCACGCACTGTTCTTGGCATTGAAGTCTCCAAGTAGTAGGAGGTCGTCACCTTCGGCTCTAGCGGTTTTGATGCTTCTTTCCAGTTCCGCACAGAAGAGGGTGCCATCGCTACGGGGTGGTCGGTAAATGTTTGCAACAACGAGGGAAAGGTTACCGGTGGATATTCTCGTCCATATGCATTCTGCTGCTGTCATTGGTATTGTCAGTACCCTTGTGTTGAAACGTTCCGCTATGTACAAGGCAACACCACCACCATAGTCCTGTCTGTCAGCTCTGATCAGCTTGTAGCCTGGGATTGCATAGAGACTGTCAGGGTCTGATGTGTAAGCCCAGGTTTCCTGGACTGCAATGACTGATAGTTCGTTCTGAGATTCAGAGCACGAACGGGTCAAGGTAAGTAACTCGTCCATTTTGTTGAATATGCAACGCACATTGGTGCTGAGAAAGTTCAAATTCACTGACATTGGTATTGTTTTTTTGGGGGGAATTTTATTTTTTATTAATTTTGTTTTTGTTTTTGTCTTTTGGCTAGTTGTTGAAACTTATCTGGACTCAGTATTTCGGGTGTTTCTTCTGAGGGGAGGGCCATGTCCCATCGGCCTTGGCTTTCTCCTCCATGGTCGAATGGCCGTGGCTGTGTCGGCGACGACGAGGACCGCTGGGTATCCAATCCGCATTGTCAGAGGCAACCGTGGTGGCCCCGTCGTCGTGGCCTACCCCAGTGCCTGTAGGCGGAGGGGTGCCGGACATTGGGGGTGTACTGGGAGCGATTACCTGCAAGCTGGAACTCTCAGCTACCTCAGTTTGGTCGACAGAGGATGGAGTATTGCTCTGTATTTCCATGGATTCCCCGTCGCTGGTTGTGTTCTCAGACGCACTGGCGCTGTTCATTTCAGCGGTTTTCTGTGTTGCATCCTTGCTACTAGTACTAGCAAGAGTACATAACCCAAGAGTGTGCAACTCCAGCTATGGGGTCTGCGACGGCAGAACTTCACATCACGTGATGAACCCGTGCACTCTAGTGCATGATAGATACTGGGTTGTACGCAGCCCAGCTTTGGGTACAACTCTCTTGTGGTCACTTTGCACTGTTTGCCAGCATAACCTTTTGAACCATGTCACGTGATGTGAAGTTCTGCCGTCGCAGCACAGCATAGAGGTTGTGCAGGCAGTTGCACACTCTTGGTTATGTACTCTTGGTACTAGTACTAGCAGGGGATCCGTCGGGTGCAGTGCTCACCTGTTCGGCCGCCCCGTGCGTACAGTTGAACTGTGCCCGGGCTCCCTGTTGAGCTGCGCTGGCGTACGAGTGTGAACCCTTGGGCTCTGTGCGCGTGCGTGCTGAGCTGGTGGATTGATTTGAGCTCTCGGGCTCCGCGCTGGGGTCCGTGTTTGTACAGCTACTACCTGAACTAGCACTCACAACAGCCTCACTACCTCCTGCATCGGGCGCACTTGTACCCGAGCTCAGTTGTGATCCAGGGAGTGCAGCCGAATTGGTCCTCTGTGTATTTGTGGGTGGTGTGTTCGTGGGCCGCTTGCTCGGACACGATCGAGCAAAGTGCTCCCCATGCAGATCCTGCAGGTGGCCCTCTGGTCCTCGTGACGGACACGAAACTGGTGCTGGTCGGCTGTGCGGACAAATGTGACTGCTGTCAGAATTCTACATATGGGCCAGTGCATTCAATACCGTGTCCAAGGGCAAATTTTTCGAAATTTATTTCTTTCTTGAAAATCAATCACAGGGGTCTAGAGAACACCTCTGTGGAAGATAAAGTTGGATTTCACATTTGCAAGTACATAGAGACCATGATTTCTATGGCATTGTCCAACATAGAATATGCCTTGTACAGGTCCTCCCTCGTTAGTAGATAATCTCTGGGCCATCGAAAAAGTTATCTTATAACGAGACTTATCTTGTAGCAGGACTTGCAGCTTAAGGTAAAATAGGCACTACTTCGTACTTACCGGGGCTACCCTCGATACAACATAAATTTTCGATGCTTCAACTCGTTATAAGATAATTGAAAATCTCGAACAAAACTCTTCCTTGGATGCAAAGGATCGTCCATATTCACAAACACATAGATATAATACGTTTCCTTTTTCTGCTTTATCCTACGTGTTTTGGCCTTGGTCCTGCATGGTCAATAAATTTTATCTTATACAGAGGGTTTGGCTCCCCAGGGACCTGGGCAAAGGGTCGTTATAACGGATTTTATGTACTAACGGATTATGTTGTAACCGGACCTGTAAACAGTTGTATAGACCACGTTTCGCCAGGGGATTTCAGATTTCTATTTACTAACGGGGTTTATGTACTAACCGGACTCGTTATAACGAGGGAGGACCTGTATAATGCATTATCTACAGTGTCGCTGAAAGCAGCAACAGTTTTGCGTATCAGCCTTTAGTATTGGCCAAGACATTCAATGAAGGCTGCCTTGTTCTCCAGTCAAAACCAGGCAACATTGTCCAGCAAGTTCTTGCGTCGTTGAGCTAAAAAGAACTCGCGTTCTTTTTGTGCAAAGACAACATGGTCACAGAGTGGTTCCGTTGCAGAATTCTTTTCATCCTATGCACGAGGAGAACGAAAATCGTCCTGGAGCAGCTCACACTTGTTGCACACGTCCATCCGTCGCGTCATGAACTCGATGGACTTGCACTTCTTAGTCCACAGATACGAAAATATAACGGGTAACCCAGGGTTTGCGCTTCACCAGACTGCTCAACATGTTTCGAAAAGACAAACGTGTAGGCGACAGATGTAAGTACGTTTATGGGAGATTCCTCACCTCTCCCTCTTGGTGCAGCAGACAGCGGGAGACTGAACACTAAGCTGTAGTTCAGAATAAACTGCTGCGCTCTGTCTCCCACTTCTGCACAAAATTTATTCCAAGGCACATTGCCAGATTTCAATGTGCACCAGGATGACAGCTATTGTTCTCCTTGTCCACTTGCACACAGTCATGTTCTGCCAACCACATGGAGCTGCATAAACGCTGTTCCACACATGATGTATCCGTCATAGTTTATCCAAACGTGATGCGCGTCCGTTTTGTTGCGGAAGCTGTCGACTGATGCACGACAGTCGACAGGATCGTCATGCGTGCAGCGCAGCCAGCACACCAATATAAAAAATGCCGAGGTCCTTCGATTTCATCGGCGAGATTTAGTCGTCGTAATGGAGGATTGCGCTCGACGTGAAGCTGCTGAAATGGTAGTTCCGAAGGCAGCCACAGCCTTCGAGAATCAGTGAGTCCACAGCGGCAATGCTCTGAAGCGTGTCCTGCTCATCGTCGCTTGCAGAGTCCACAGAATCTCCGCCTAATTCATCCGCTCTCGACTCGCCTTCAACCTCAACGCAGGAGTCTTTCACTCCCGGACGCTTAGCTGGGGCTTCGTCAGAGTCACTGTGAGCAGTAGAGCTGCTGGTTGCCGACTGCTCCGACTCCCGACTCGCCAAATAAATTGTTGTCTTCCTCCTCGATAGTAAACCTTGCCGATCTTGCCGATCTTGCCGATCTCTTCGGACACGCCGACGATAATCACGCGAGCGGTACAGCTCAACCGACGTGCTGCTCGACGTCTGCCGCGAGTGTGTCTACTCAGAGGCCCTTCCTCAAGTGCTACTTCCAACTCCTCCTGCGCCGCCACGTCCATGACTATTGCTTAAATTCCATCGCTTGTCGCTTCTCTTGTCGTCTTGAGATCGATTGGGAATGTAGACAAGATCCGCGATCGAGCCACAAAAAAACATAACTCTTCTTTCCGAGCGATTTTCTCAAAATTCTGAAAGAAATCGGTTTCCCCCGAAGACACGTTTTCGCATGCACTGGCCCATATAATTCAATAGTTCATGCATAATTCACTTGGCCTGGGTAGCTACTTGCGCGTCCATGTTTGCCATAGCCACCCAGGCCCTTTATATTGCTTTGCTCTCTCTTCAATAAGCTCTCTTCAATAGTCTCCCTCTTCAAATAATCACCATGTAGTGGTTTCATTCGTCCTGGTCTTTGTCTCTAATAGATGTCGTTCCACCAACATACCTGTTCCCGTTGTTGCCGTCAGTAATCTCTTGTTCGGACTCAACAGGTAAGTAACTCGTCCATTTTGTTGAATAAGCAACGCACATTGGTACTGAGAAAGTTCAAATTCAATGACATTGGTATGGATTTTTTGGGGATTTTTATGTTTTTCTTTTGGCTAGTTGTTGAAACTTATCTGGACTCAGTGTTTCGGGTGATTTCTCTGAGGGGAGGGCCATGTCTCATTGGCCTTGGCTCTCTCCTCCATGGTCGAATGGCCGTGGCTGTGTCGGCGACGACGAGGACCGTAGGGTAACCAACCCACATCGTCAGAGGCAATAGTGGTCGCCCGCCGTCGCGGCCTGCCCCAGTCCCTGTAGGCGGAGGGATGCCGGACATTGAGGGTGTACTGGGAGCGATTATCTGCAAGCTGGAACTCTCAGCTACTTCAGTTTGGTCGGCAGAGGATGGGGTATTGGTCTGTATTTCCTTGGATTCCCGTCGCTGGTTGTGTTCTCGGATGCACTGGCGCTGTTCATTCCAGCAGTTTTCTGTGTTGCGTCCTTGCTAGTACAGGTCCTCCGTCATTATAACGAGTCCGGTTAGTACATAAACCCCATTAGTGAACCAAAGCATATTGCCTCTGTGTATTCTTATATCTATACATCAAGTATTACAAAAGAACTGAGAGGCTTTGAATCGTTTTTATCAAAATCAAAATATTTGCCGGGTTGGAAGGTGGGAATCATCATCATTCGAACAGCCTCTTGTACGGGCAAGCAAAAACGCAATACATCAAAATTCAATTAAAATGAAAAAGGAGAGGAAAATGAACACAAAGTGCACTGGAACTCAATATAAAAAGGAACACAAAGTGCTGTTGAACACAATGAGCATGGGGCCACCAATCGGAGAAGACCGGCTTATAATGGAATAAAAGAACAAACATAAAAAAACTTAAGACACCCGTACACATCAACGTGCTCTAAGGGTATGGCAGCTTGTTAAAAAGCTGTGGCGCTGGCGCTTGTATGATGCCCGCGAACCACGTATGCAAGTAATACACCAGCGGAGCAACCACAGCGACAATACAGATCGAAGTTGTCCCATGACTACAGAATAATGTAACTCAGGATTTTTCTCAACAACAAGCGATACCAAATTTTTCAAAAAACGAGACCCCTCTGGCCCACACATGCCTGAAGTTGAAAAAACTATCATCATCATCATCATCATCATCATCATCATCATCATCATCATGAGAAAAGCCTCTTTTACGGGCAAAGCAAATGTATATCATTACAATATGTAAAGTGAACAGGGGAAATCAACACAAAACCAACCGGAAAATGATGAAACACAAAAGCAGTCAAGGAAGTAAATCAATACAAAAACAAGCAATGAACACAGAGTAATAAAAGGGGAAAAACCAAATAGCATTATATTAAGTTGAGGCCAAAGGCAGCACCCTACTCCGCCTGGCGGCACTGGGCCAGAAATGAGTTCGGCTGTCGCCTCTTGCCGTACGAACCGCGGCAACCGCGGAAGCAGGTGACTGCCCATCGCAGCAAGCAGAAAGACAAACGGGTGCGTAGTATGCCCATTACTAGTGGGTACTTCAGTTCAGTATGGCGCTCAACAAACAGGGAGGCCAATGATTTCAGGAATTGAGTAGTTTCTGGGCCACTAAAGCCGTACGTCGAGAACACAAGTGGCGTGAAGGAGCCGCGCTCCACGTTAACCACACGGCTGGCGTATTGATTTTTCTTGTTTCGCTCGTGAGACTTCAGCTGACTCAGGGCTTGTGATCGAGACAACACAGACGCTGCGGGATGAGTGATCCGCACATCAAAGTAAGCGTCCTGTTGCCACGACCAAAAGCCGCGAGCCCGCACATCCAGACGAGCTTCTGCGCATCGGTTGAGGGAACGACCACCAGGCAAATGCTCACTGCTGCAGGGCAATAGCCGGGGCTCCGTCTCTACGTCCACCACTCCAGCCTCCCTCAGTAGTCCAGCAACCAAGTCCCGCACCTCATTGTGACGGGCAATGGTATAGCCGCCAGTGGCACAGGTAAGTGCATGAGCGGGGCTGAGAGGCACACCACAAACACATGAATCGGGTAGCCCACTCAACCTCCGCCCATAGCGGATGCACAGGGCATCACGGAAGTCGGATTTCTTCAGGATGGTTCCATCTTGCCACCGCGGGGCAACAGTCAACCATGACGATACTCCCTTTTCGGACGCGATTTCAACAAGAAATTGTTGCTCCGAGCTCAAGTCCGCCTTAATGTCTTGTTGCCGGCTGCATAGGCTCCGCATTTTGCTTGTCCGAGTCGAGCGTGCCAGCTGGCGGGTGTCCCCAACAGCATCGTGGACGGGATCATGATTGGAGAGCCTCACTCGGTCGGCAACCTCCTGGGTTGTATCACCGGAGCCCTCTGACTGGGCAGTATCCGACAAATCGCTCCTTGCCATATCACCAGGCACGCTTGGAGGGTTCGCATATGTGCCAGTCAACAGTAGCTGAACAAGAGGCTTTGTGATGCTCAAGGATGCTGCGAGCTCTGCTGGTGCACTATCCTGCAACAGAGGGAGGGCCAAACCACCAAGACGCACTGGAAATGACATCAGCTCTCTCTCAGGGCTACCAGGACGAACGCCATCCCCCAGAAGGGCAGGTATCAGGCAATCATTGATCCTCTCATCAAGCTCGGCCAGTATCTCAGCCGAACAAGGTGAGCAACGCAAGTGGTATGTCCATGTGGATGACAGACCCTTCGTAAAAACGGTGTATGCGGCCTGAGGCTGAGTGACAGCCATCCCCGTCAGGGAATCCAGAACCTGCTTCCATTTATCCACCTTCTTGGCCATCATCATCATCATCATCATCATCATCATCATCATCATCATTGGAAACGGCCTCTTGTACGGGCTTGAAACGGTGATAACCGAGATTATGTGCAAAAATCGTGATAGATATTCAGGTAAAATATGACATTTAACAGTTGAATGATTATTACCAAATAGATATTCAAATGCTGATTATTTTACCAGATAGATATTGAATGACAGATGATGTTAATTTACCAAATAGTTATTTAAAAAATGTGATGTTATCCATAGTGATATTGTTGAGAGGCATAGCATAAAAATTCACTATGCGGCCAAACGACACTGGGCCACAAAGGAATTCACCCGCCGTCTGTTATAAGACCCTCGGCAACCACGAAAGCACGTAATGGCCCACCTCAAGAGGCAAAACGACAGGCGGGTACGCAACATACCCATGACAACAGGATATTTGAGATCCTGGCTTCTCTCTACAAAGAGAGAGGCAAGAGACTTTAGGAATTGAGTTGTCTCAGGCCCGCTGAAACCATAAGTCGAGAACACCAGTGGGGTGAACGATCCTCGCTCGACATTCACAACGCGGCTGGCATATTGATTCTTTTTTGCCCGTTCATGGGACTTCAGCTGACTCAAGGCTTTTGATCGAGACAACACGGACGCTGCGGGATGGGTAATCCGCACATCAAAAAAAAGCGTCTTGTTGCCACGACCAAAAGCCCCGAGCCCGCACGTCAAGACGAGCCTCAGTACTTCTGTTGAGCGAACGCCCTCCTGGTAGATCCTCACCACCGCACGGCAATAATCTAGGCTCGGTCTCGACGTCAACAACACCTGCCTCTCTCAGGAGACCGGCGACAAGGTCTCTCACCTCGTTGTGCCTGGCGATTGTGTACCCACCAGTAGCGCAAGTGAGGGCGTGTGCGGGACTGAGATCCACTCCACACACGCATTTCTCCGGCAGTCCACTCAATCTGTGACCATACCGGATGCATAGAGCGTCCCGGAAATCTGATTTCTTTAAAATTGTTCCATGTTGCCAGCGGGGAGCCACCGTCAGCCACGATGATAGACCCTTCTCATTTGCGACTTCTATCAAAAACTGCTGCTCGGCAGTCAAGCATGGCTTGATATCGGCTTGGCGACGACACACATCCCCGATCCTGGCCGCACGCGTTGTTCTTGCAATGTGCCGTGCATCGCCCACTGCATCACGAACCGGATCATGTGTCAAGATTAATTGATCCGGATTCGCCAGCACACCAATATTTCCATCAGGCTGTGCGATTTTCTCCTGGGCTTCCATCTGTGGCACACAGGAAACGTCAGGAGGGCTTGTGTAATCGCCGGTCAGCAGCAGCTGTACCAGAGGCTTGGTCACTGCCCTTGACGCAATAAATTCAGCAGGTGCACTAGCCGCCAGAACCGGAATGGCAAGGCCACCATACCGGACGGGGAATGTCAACAGCTCTCTCTCAGGACTATCAGGACGGACACCATCGCCAAGTAGGGCCGGAAGCAGACGTTCATCAATCACGGTGTCGATCGCCGTCAGGAGCTCTGGGGAACATGGCGAACAACGAATGTGATAGGTCCAGGAGCTCGACAAACCTTTAGTTAATACGCTATAGGCTGCCTGTGGCTGTGTGGTTGCCATTGAGGACAATGTATCCAATACCCGTCCCCACTTCTGGACACGCCGCTCCATAAAGGAAGAACAAAAATCCTCGCTGCCAATCACGCCTCCAAGATATCGGTTACCATCAGTTGTGATGACGACGCCAGAGCCCTGGAACTGTAGCCGAGCATCCTGTTCATACTGAGGCTTTACAAGGAGAACGGTTTTCTTGGGATTCGGGAAATACCCATAGCCTGGACCAATCTGACTGATATCGTTCCAATATGACCATAGTGATGTTATCCTACCTCCGGCTGAATCGTCATCTGCATACCATCCCTGCTTTACTGATACGTTGGTATCCCGAAGTCGCCTGATCAACGGGACTGTCGCAAGAGCGTAAATAGCCATGGCCAACGGATCCCCCTGGCAGGTCCCTTCACGGGACAGAATCTCACCACCTCCCGAGACAAAGAGGCGGATCGGGCTGCCATAGGTGTTGCTGACGATCTTGGACATAGCAGGGCACACACGCGGTACATTATGCAGAGCCGCCTTCCTGTTGAGTGAATTAAACGCATTGCTAGCATCCACAAACAGGACGCCCTCAACGTCATCCTGTTGGAACAGCTCTTGAGCCGCGTGCACACCAGCCTCGCATGCGAATGGAATGCCGATGCACAGCTGGAAAGGAGCCGTAGCCCGGCGCACATCCACCTCAAGCACTCGCATGACGGCACGGCACACAATCCGTCGAAATGCCTCCCCTACGGCAATTGGGCGTACACCAGGGCGCTTGTCCAATGGGATCAGACGAGCAGCTGTAAACGCCACGAGATGCTCCGAGTCGAGGGTCTCTGAGCATAAACAATGAGCAAACTTGGCGAGGGCCGTGCAGAGGCTGTCTGAGGACTTTCGGTAACAAGTGAGCATTCTACACCATGCCTCAGAGTCCAGTCCCGACGGTCCCGAAGAGCCCTGCATCTGTCGAGCAAGCCGTCGGATGAGCTCTGGTGTAATCTTCTGGAATACGATGTTGTTAATCTGGTCAATATTGTTGTCAAGGAGAACCGAAGCAGGCGGCTCAGCAGCAGGCGGATGTTTTTGCAGCAGAGTCTCCTGCACTGTGGCTCCAGTCTCCTCATCCACCACGTCTGTCATGCCCATCACGCTACTCGAGGACTCACTTGACAAATACCGAATCGCAGACTGTATTTTTCCAGAAAATACTAAATTACTGAATGTGATGTCACTCTTCTCATTATTGGAATCAGAGGAAGACTGAGCCCGCGGCTCCAGGCGATCCTGAAGGCACTGACCCTCGGAAAGAAGATCATCTATATGGCCAGACTTCCACATAGTAAGCCGGCGCCGCAGGTGGTCACTGTAATTAGCCATCAGTTTCGAACCATGGGGACGCTGGAGAAGCACGTGGCAGGCAACAACCACTGCCTTCCATGAAACTGGCCTTAGCGATGTGGCATTGGTAAAACCCTGGATCAGCCTGGTGATTTCATCGACAAATTCACCACCAGCAGACCCTAGCGGAACATTGAATAAATTTCGACGCCAGCAAACCACCTTCTCATACGCCAACGATATATC
This sequence comes from Sycon ciliatum, assembly GCF_964019385.1. Taxonomy (NCBI): domain Eukaryota; kingdom Metazoa; phylum Porifera; class Calcarea; order Leucosolenida; family Sycettidae; genus Sycon; species Sycon ciliatum. Next base: position 2,300,165 of record NC_088653.1, on the reverse strand, counting down.
AAGATGAAAAGAAGTGTTAGGAGATATGTTAAAAGACTGAGAGGTAGCAGTTGTCTCAGGCGCAATGTCAGCAGGGCGAGTAGCAAAAGACTGGTCAGACACCGGCTGGGTAGAGCCACCACCAGACACCAAAGTGTCTACACCGACACCACCCAATCCACCAGGTCGACCAGCAGGAAAGCCACTGGCGAGCTGATCAGTGTCACCAGGTAACGACACAGAGCCGGCACCGACGCCATCAAACCCCGCTGATTGACTGGAAACATGGCGAGAAGCATCCACGCCCGCATCATCAAACGAGGTACTAGGCATGGTGCTGGCATCAGCACGGGGCACTGAGTCAACATGAAGACCTGACCGAGCCAAAGGCGACAAGCCCCGCCGAGGCCGCAAGTTCCCGCCTGACCTAGCCAAAGGCGACAGGTCCCGTCGCGGCCGCAAATTCGCAGCCTGCCAACTGTCACCATCATCATCCGACGACGCGGAAGCATCACTAGCGCCATTCCATATTTCCAAGTTGACACGGGCTGGCTGGCTGGCGGAGTGGCCATTAGCACCACCAGTGACACCACTGCCCACATGAGGCTGTGAAGCAGCAGCCTGAATCTGATTCAAGCATAGGCACGGATCAGCTCTACCTGGGTAGCAGTTCACGCATCGTCTCCCCGCGCGAACACAGGTACATCTAATACACTTGCGACCTGCCTGACACCGACAGCAGGGCATTGCTGTATAGATTGCACAGGCAGCACCGGGTCAGCACCACCAGCAGCCATAATCCCGAACACGCTTCCCACCTCTCCAAACAATGGCCATTGCGTGACCCGAGGGATAAAATGACACGACTGCTCCACCAAACAGCAGCAGAGGGCAGAATCATCCAAGCAAGCAACTGGGAGTCCTCCTGAAGAGCAGAGCAACGAATCCACCAACTGGCCAGCACGAGAGCAGAGCGAAAATCATGTGACCAAGCCGCTTTTACGGGCAACAATATTATGAATATAAAACGCAAGGTATTGTAAGAGCAATTTTCTGAAAATAATGTTAAAACACGAAATAATTTATAGAAATGCATTATCACACCGTAGCCACTTTTATGGGCAAATTCCAATACAAGGCAATAGGAAAACGAGGATGAAGTTAACCTTTTAACCCAAAGAAAAGACAAAAGATGTCAACAATAGAACTACAAATATAAAAAACAAACATCAGGTCATAAAAACTACTTTAAAACATAACCAAATGACAGCAAAGCGTGGAGAATGAGATTGACTTACAAAACAAAAGTAGTCCTACTATGCTTACAAAACAGAATCTACCTACACCACTAAGGAAGAAACATTAAATGATTGCAGTCTCACAAACACCGGCCTCTATCTAACGACCCATCAAACAATAACTCCTGAAATTCTTGACTGACTTTTTCTGGTAGGAGCTACGGCAGCCGCGAAAACAGGTCACTGCCCAACGGAGTAAAGTGAACGAGAGCAGGCACCGCAATCGACCCATAACCAGCGAGTAGGCCAAGTCACTGTGTTTATCGACATACTGGGCTGCAAGACACTTGAGAAAGCGGTCTGCCTCCCGGCCACACATGCCATTCGTGGCGAAAACCAACGGGGTGAATGTGCCTCGGTCTATATTCACAACACGCGCTCCGTATTCCCGCTTTTTCATGCCTTCATGCTTTTGGAGATGGCGCTGGACTTCTGGACGCGACAGCAGGTTTGGCTTTGGGTGAGTCACCCGAACATCAAAAAAAGCCTCCTGCTGCGTGGACCAGAAACCCCGCGCCCTCACATCGAGGCGAGCTTCGGATTTCCTGTTGGCTGTACGATGGGGAAGATCCTCCCCATCAAATGGCGCTAGCACCGGCTCCACCTCCACGTCAGGCAATACCTCCGACAGTACACCCGCCAGCAAATCGCGAACATCATTATGGCGTGCGATGGTGTAGCCGCCAGTAGTACAAGCCATTGCATGCTCAGTGCTTAGAGTTGCTCCACAAACACAAGTCTCAGGGAGGCCATCCAGCTCCAAACCGTATCGGAAGCAGAGAGCATCCCGGAAATCAGATTTATTGAGGATGGTTACTGGCTGATTGTATGACGGTTGGGCGGTCAGCCAGCTGGAGGTGCCTTTCTCACCCGCTGTTTCTAACAGTAGCCGCTGGCACGGAGACAGTCCAGGGCCAATCTCTGCCTGCACACCACGCGAAATCTGGTCCCGCTGTGCTCTCACCCGGCGCAGCCCAGCACGCACCGCAGCAACAGCCTCAGCGACACCACACGGACCACTAGGATTAGTCTCGCCAGGCTCTTCGACGCCTAATCCCACGGCAACAGGCGCCGCACGCAGCGCAGAGAACGATCCGGCATCAGGTAGTTGGTCACGATCAGGCGGAGGCGGACCCGCAGGTGGAGGCGACAACGCGCCAGCATAATCAGGCGGAGGCGGTCGCACATGTGGCTGGTCTAGACCAGGCGGAGGCAGCGACGCACGAGCACAGTCAGGCAGAGGCGGTTCCGCAGGCGGAGGCAGTGACACGGCAGCACGGTCAGGCGAAGGCAGTCGCACCGGCGGTTGGTCTAAGCCAGGTAGGGGCCGTCCCACAGGTGGAGGCAGCGACGCACCAGCACAGTCAGGCGGAGGTGGCCGCGGAGGCCGAGGCAGCGACGCATCAGCACAGGCAGGCAAAGGCGACCCAGCAGGCAGAGGCGGTGACATATTAGCACAATGATGCCGGGGTAGTCCCATAGGTGGTTGGTTAATATCACGCAGAGGCGGTCCCGCAGGCGGAGGCAGTGATGCACCAGCACAGTCAGACGAAGGCGATGATAGCGCAAGCTGAACCAGAGGATCAGTGGCACTGACAGAGGCCTGATGTTCCCCAGCCGCCGTCTTCGACAATATGGGGACGGCGAGGCCCCCATGCCGGACAGGCAAAGCCATTAGCCGACGTTGGTGGCTGGCCTGCGCAATTCCATGACCCAGCAAAGCCGGCAGGAAATGGTCACTGAGGATCTCATCCAAGGCCTCCAAAACGCCTGTCGAGAACGGCATTGAGCGCAAGTGGTAAGTCCACCGTGATGACAGGGCCTTGGAGAAGACGGTATACGCCGCGTGAGGTTGAGTCTGGGCGATCTCACACAAGGTGCGCAGGTCACCAGCCCATCTTTCCGCCAACTGCCCCATATAAGAGCGGCAGAAATCTTCTGACCCTAGGGCGCCCCCGAGGAATCGGCCGCCAGCTGCGGTAATCTGGATGCCACTGTCGAAGAAGATTTCTCTGGCCCTATCCAGATGCTCTGGCTTTGTGATCAGAACAGTTTTGGACGCGTTCGGGTAGTAACCATAACCAGGGCCAATGGCCCGGAGTTCATCCCAGTAATTCCGAAGGCGAGCCAGAAGACCTGCACCCGAGTCATCATCCGCGAACCAAGATTGGACAACACTGGGGCATGTCGCAGCCAGGCGCCTGACCAGTGGCATGATCGCCACAGCATAGGCTGCCATAGCCAGTGGGTCGCCCTGAGCCGTGCCTTCACGCGATTCGATTTCACCTCCACCAGACACAAACAGGCGGGAAACTGATCCATATGTGTTACGAAACACCGTTGCAAGCGGGGGGCAGAGACGCGGAATGTTGTGTAGCGCAGCCTGCCTATTCAATGCATTAAATGCATTGGAGGCGTCCACAAGCAAGACACCCTCAACCCCCGGGCCAGCGAACAGACGGGACATTGTGTGTACGGCGGCTTCGCAGGCAGATGGAACGCCCACACAGAGTTGGACAGGAGCTGTTACTCTCAGCACATCACTTTCCACTACTGACATCACGGCACGACCAATGATACGCCGGTACACTTCGCCCACAGCGATGGGGCGCACGCCAGGTTTCTTATCGAGGGGTATTAGGCGAGCGGATGTAAATCCAATCATCGCGCAACCGGCAAGGCGCTCGGTAAATATGCACCTCCCCGCGGCAGCAAGGGATGAACACAAACGCCTTGACGAGGCGTCATAGCACGTCAGCATTCGGCACCACGCCTCAGCGTCCAGGCCAGACGGTCCAGAGGAACCCTGCATGCCTCGGCCGATTTTCTTTATTAGCTCAGGGGTTATTTGTTGAAAGATGACCTGGTTGACAATCTCGGGATCACCCGGCAAGAGAGCCGAGGCAGGCGGTGTAGCAGATGGCGGATGTTTCTTCAACAGGGCGTCACGGACCGTCTCTCCCGTGGTATCATCCACAATGTCGTCCATGGAAAGGACTCCACCAGAAGCGTTTGGCGCCAGGTAGCGAACAGCAGAAGAAATCTTTCCATTGAAAACGAGATTAGCGAACACCACGTCACTCTTCTCCTGTGAGGCGGGCCTGGGAGAGCCTCCGCCCGACGCCGGCAAGTGCGCCTGGATACAAAGGCACTCGCTCAGTAACTGTGGAATGTCGCAATCTCTCCACAGCACGAGACGTCTGCGAAGATGCTCACTATGGTTTTTCATGATCTTTGATTTGTGTGGTTTTTGCAAGAGAAGGTGACAAGCAACGCACACAGCTCTCCATGCGACATCTCTTTTACCGGAGTCATCCGCAAACCCAAGGATCAGAGATGCGAGCTCGTCAACAAAGGCTGCACCAGCGGATCCATGGGGTATAATGAACAGATTGCGTCTCCAGCCTACCACGACCTCGTAGGCATCGATGATTCTCGCGGAAAACGGATCCCTGGCTACGCTCGCAACTCCACTACCGGCATCCGCTGGGCTGGGGATAGGCCTCGACCGTGCCTGAGCGGTTGATTCCACATCCACCTGGCCGCCACCAGCGCGGTGCTCTGTATTCATTCCATAATCCTCGGAGCTGTCAAGCACACTGCTTGGCTGGCTGCCACCGAGATCAGCCAGGAGCCGGGTATCCTCTCCAGGACCAGAGGGTAGGGTGGCACTTCGATTAACCGTGACAAGGTGTGGGGAGCACTCATCACCCTCCTCGACATTCTCACTAGAGCCGGAGGCATTCTCACTAGAGCCGCCATCACCCTCCTGGCTGCTAATAACAGAGGCATCAAAAGCACTTGCCACGGTGAGAGGAGGCGCCAAATCCCGAGAGACAGAATGAACAACCGGAGGCCGAGACTGTAGACTTGCACCATCCACACCACAAGAGAGAGCTGGGTCCACACCAGCACTGGCGATAGATGGTGGTTGGCTGCGTAGCACTCCGGCAGCAGCTGCAGACACATTACAGCAAGTGCTGGGCGTAGACCTGCTCGGGTAGCAATCGCTACAAACTCTCCCAGCCTTTACACACGAACATCGTGTACATGCTCTGCCCGTCTGGCACCTACAGCAAGGCATCAGGCCAACCACCCAGTCAGCGCGGAACACGGATAGCGCAGACCCCTGGCGACAGCCCGGCAAGGCAAGTGCCACGACCTGGACCAGCAACAGCAGGAGAAACATCCGTCACCAATAAGTGCCCATGAGTGGTGCAAGAACTTCACCTCAGCGCGTAATGCAGCGATGTAGGTAATCCAGGTAATCCAGCTTGGCGCAACGCACGACTCAGCCCTTGCGCTAAGGATCGAAGGATTCGACCACACCATGAGACTTCATCCAATGGCAGGACACTGCCAACCTAGCCAACTTGAAGAACTTGAAGATATAACAGCTGCTCCAGTCAACTCCAGACCAAACAGCAATCAAGCAGCTCAGCAGCCAAGCAAGCTTCTTCCTCCAACCAGAGCAGCCAAAAGTCCAACCGATCTCCGCAAGCGCATCCGAATCATCCACATCATGTGGAGCACGGTTGGCAATTCCGAGGCTCTTGGTTTGCTTGGTTGACTTGGTTGCTGGAGAGGAACTGAGAAGCTTGACTTGGCTGGCGCTGCTGTCTGAGGCCGGTCATCATCATCATCATCATCATCATCATCATCATCATCATCATCATCATCATCATCATCATCATGTGACCAAGCCGCTTTTACGGGCAACAATATTATGAATATAAAACGCAAGGTATTGTAAGAGCAATTTTCTGAAAATAATGTTAAAACACGAAATATAAAAATGCATTATCACACCGTAGCCACTTTTATGGGCAAATTCCAATACAAGGCAATAAGAAAACGAGGATGAAGTTAACCTTTTAACCCAAAGAAAAGACAAAAGGTGTCAACAATCGAACTACAAATATAAAAAACAAACATCAGGTCATAAAAACTACTTTAAAACATAACCAAATGACAGCAAAGCGTGGAGAATGAGAGTGATTTACAAAACAAAAGTAGTCCTACTATGCTTACAAAACAGAATCTACCTACACCACTAAGGAAGAAAATTTAAATGATTGCAGTCTCACAAACACCGGCCTCTATCTAACGACCCATCAAACAATAACTCCTGAAATTCTTGACTGACTTTTTCTGGTAGGAGCTACGGCAGCCACGAAAACAGGTCACTGCCCAACGGAGTAAAGTGAACGAGAGCAGGCACCGCAATCGACCCATAACCAGCGAGTAGGCCAAGTCACTGTGTTTATCGACATACTGGGCTGCAAGACACTTGAGAAAGCGGTCTGCCTCCCGGCCACACATGCCATTCGTGGCGAAAACCAACGGGGTGAACGTGCCATCATCATCATCATTATCATCATCATCATCATCATCATCATCATCATCATCATCATCATCATCATCGTGACCAAGCCGCTTTTACGGGCAACAATATTATGAATATAAAACGCAAGGTATTGTAAGAGCAATTTTCTGAAAATAATGTTAAAACACGAAATATAAAAATGCATTATCACACCGTAGCCACTTTTATGGGCAAATTCCAATACAATGCAATAAGAAAACGAGGATGAAGTTAACCTTTTAACCCAAAGAAAAGACAAAAGATGTCAACATTAGAACTACAAATATAAAAAACAAACATCAGGTCATAAAAACTACTTTAAAACATAACCAAATGACAGCAAAGCGTGGAGAATGAGATTGACTTACAAAAAAAAGTAGTCCTACTATGCTTACAAAACAGAATCTACCTACACCACTAAGGAAGAAACATTAAATGATTGCAGTCTCACAAACACCGGCCTCTATCTCACAACCCATCAAACAATAACTCCTGAAATTCTTGACCGACTTTTCCTGGTAGGAGCTACGGCAGCCACGAAAACAGGTCACTGCCCAACGGAGTAAAGTGAACGAGAGCAGGCACCGCAATCGACCCATAACCAGCGAGTAGGCCAAGTCACTGTGTTTATCGACATACTGGGCTGCAAGACACTTGAGAAAGCGGTCTGCCTCCCGGCCACACATGCCATTCGTGGCGAAAACCAACGGGGTGAACGTGCCTCGGTCTATATTCACAACACGCGCTCCGTATTCCCGCTTTTTCATGCCTTCATGCTTTTGGAGATGGCGCTGGACTTCTGGACGCGACAGCAGGTTTGGCTTTGGGTGAGTGACCCGAACATCAAAAAAAGCCTCCTGCTGCGTGGACCAGAAACCCTGCGCCCTCACATCGAGGCGAGCTTCGGATTTCCTGTTGGCTGTACGATGGGGAAGATCCTCCCCATCAAATGGCGCTAGCACCGGCTCCACCTCCACGTCAGGCAATACCTCCGACAGTACACCCGCCAGCAAATCGCGAACATCATTATGGCGTGCGATGGTGTAGCCGCCAGTAGGACAAGCCATTGCATGCTCAGTGGTTAGAGTTGCTCCACAAACACAAGTCTCAGGGAGCCATCCAGCTCCAAACCGTATCATCATCATCATCATCATCATCATCATCATCATCATCATCATCAGGAGGAGGCGGGCAATGTCAGCAGTATCTACTTCGCCAGCGTCAATGGTGAGTTGATCAAACGCACTGCCCTTTCTCTGCATGGTTCTGCGGGTCCTTCCGGCCTGGACGCGGATGCTTGGCGGCGGCTATGCACATGTTACAAAGGTGCATCTACTGATCTGCGTGAGGCAGTGGCGTGCTTCACACGCTTGATCTGTACCGACTCAGTCCCCTCCGGCTCACTCACACCGTACACAGCTTGCAGACTCATTGCCCTCAACAAGAACCCTGGCGTTCGGCCAATAGGGGTTTGTGAAGTGTTTCGTAGACTGTGCTCCAAGGCGGCATTGTTTCTGATGAAACCCGACATTATGCAAGCCTGCGGACCAGTTCAGGCCTGCACGGGCATCCCGGCTGGGGTGGAGGCTATGGTGCACTCAATGACGGCTGCCTTTGCTTCGGAAAAGGCTGAGGCAGTGTTGCTAGTCGATGCTCGCAATGCCTTCAATAGCTTGAATCGCCGCGCTGCATTGCACAATATTGCTCGAGTATGCCCCCCGCTAGCACAAATAACATTGAATACTTACCAAGACCCTGCATCCCTCTTTGTGCGTGGTGGCCAGTCTTTATTGTCACAGGAGGGCACAACCCAGGGTGACCCTCTTGCGATGGCCATTTATGCCACGGCTCTCACCCCTCTCGTCAAGTCAGTCGGAACCAATGTTGCAGATGTGTGCCAGGGATGGTTTGCAGATGACTCGGCAGCTGCCGGAGGGCTCTCCCCATTGCGAAAGTGGTACAACCTCCTTAAGGAAGAGGGCCAAAAATACGGCTACAACATCAACGAAACAAAAACGCAACTACTCGTCAAGCCTGGCTTTGAGTCCTTGGCTGCCGAGACTTTTGGTGACACAACTATCCACGTCAAGTCTCGTGGCGTACAGTATCTGGGCGCTGCTATCGGGACTGAGGCATTCCTCGGAGAATTCAAAGAGACAAAAGTAGAAGAGTGGGTGAAACATACAGAGATTTTAGCAAATTATGCCGCATCAGAGCCGCATGCAGCATACTCTGCGTTGACCCATGGCTTAGTCAACAGATGGAACTATGTGTTTCGAACTATGGCTGTTTCTGCGGAGGACTTGGCGCCGTTGGAGCGGGAGCTTCACTCCTCACTTCTACCGGAGCTCGTGGGACAACCGAGCGTGCCTCTGAAAGACATTGATATTCTAAAGCTCCCGACACGGGATGGTGGGATGGCCCTTCCGGACCTCACGACTCGACCACGGTTTGAGCACCAGGGCTCCAAGCAAGTGTCCGGACCTATGGTGAAGGAGGTTCTGGGCGATTTCGCTAAGGATAGCGATCCAATTTCTCTCGCTGGAGATGTGCCGGCTTCTGCAGATACTGCTGACCGTGGTGGAGCGTCTCCCACTCCCACGATGACGGCAACGGAGGTGCAGCCGTGGGAGGTCGCTGGCAACTCAAACCCTGGACCGGATGTGGCTGCTGATGTTGCTGGTGCTGGTACCCCCTTTCAGAGGATGATCGATGAAATGCGTCACAAAAAGCGTGTCGTCCACACCGAAAACCGGGAGCGCGCAAAGGCAGCCAGGAACAAAATAGTGGACACGAGCGATGAGATGACGAAGCGACGAATAGAAGAACACACGGAGAAACGATCATCCTCATGGCTGAGCGTGCTGCCCCTGGCGGAGCATGGCTTTCGTCTCACCAAGCGTGACTTCCGGGATGCTCTGGCATTGAGATATGCATGGCCGCTAGCCAATACACCAGCAACCTGTGTGTGTGGTGAGCTGTTCTCAGTTGAGCATCAGCTATGTTGCGCCAGGGGCGGCTTCCCGACACTTCGTCATAACGAGATACGTGACCTGCTGGCGAGGGAATTGACTGAAGTCTGCACTGCCGTTTCGACAGAACCAGCGCTGCAACCTCTTTCTGGTGAGAGGTTTCCTCTTCGGTCAACGAACCGCCGAGAGGATGCGCGCCTGGACATAGCCGCTCGAGGGTTTTGGACCCGTGGGGAGGAAGCTTTTTTTGATGTAAGGGTATTTTGCCCAGATGCTCCTTCCTACGGGTCCAGAACCCTTCCTGCATTGTACCAGCAGCACGAGCGGCGTAAGTGGAACGAATATGGGCCAAGAGTCACAAATGTAGAAAGAGCCGCTTTCACACCTCTCGTGTTCTCTGTGCATGGTGGTTGTGGGAGGCTGTGCAATGTGTTCCTCAAGAGACTGTGCCAGATGCAGGCCGAGTCATCGGGATCTCACTATTCCCAGGTCATTTGTTTACTCCGCTGTCGGCTGTCTTTTGCTTTGCTGCGTGCTGCTGTGTTGTGCATACGTGGGGCTCGGTCACGGTACCACCATCCGGCGAGATGTTTTCATGATGTCTCGATTGCCGTGGCCGAGTCAGGTCTAGTTTGTTAAGTATCATGCTGTGTCCTGACTGTGCATGCGGGATTGGTATGGCGCTTACCCTTTTGTTGCTGTTTTGTTGCTTTCATGCCTTTAAGCATGTAATTGTGTTCAATTGTTGTATTTCATGGAAAAACGATCTTTGCGTTGGATTCATTTAAACTATTATTTGTGTAGGGTTCCACTCCTTCATCTTGGGAAATTGTGTTTTGTTTGCCCAAAGAAGTGGCTTCATCATCATCATCATCATCATCATCATCATCATCATCATCATCATCATGAGAAAAGCCTCTTTTACGGGCAAAGCAAATGTATATCATTACAATATGTAAAGTGAACAGGGGAAATCAACACAAAACCAACCGGAAAATGATGAAACACAAAAGCAGTCAAGGAAGTAAATCAATACAAAAACAAGCAATGAACACAGAGTAATAAAAGGGGAAAAACCAAATAGCATTATATTAAGTTGAGGCCAAAGGCAGCACCCTACTCCGCCTGGCGGCACTGGGCCAGAAATGAGTTCGGCTGTCGCCTCCTGCCGTACGAACCGCGGCAACCGCGGAAGCAGGTGACTGCCCATCGCAGCAAGCAGAAAGACAAACGGGTGCGTAGTATGCCCATTACTAGTGGGTACTTCAGTTCAGTATGGCGCTCAACAAACAGGGAGGCCAATGATTTCAGGAATTGAGTAGTTTCTGGGCCACTAAAGCCGTACGTCGAGAACACAAGTGGCGTGAAGGAGCCGCGCTCCACGTTAACCACACGGCTGGCGTATTGATTTTTCTTGTTTCGCTCGTGAGACTTCAGCTGACTCAGGGCTTGTGATCGAGACAACACAGACGCTGCGGGATGAGTGATCCGCACATCAAAGTAAGCGTCCTGTTGCCACGACCAAAAGCCGCGAGCCCGCACATCCAGACGAGCTTCTGCGCATCGGTTGAGGGAACGACCACCAGGCAAATGCTCACTGCTGCAGGGCAATAGCCGGGGCTCCGTCTCTACGTCCACCACTCCAGCCTCCCTCAGTAGTCCAGCAACCAAGTCCCGCACCTCATTGTGACGGGCAATGGTATAGCCGCCAGTGGCACAGGTAAGTGCATGAGCGGGGCTGAGAGGCACACCACAAACACATGAATCGGGTAGCCCACTCAACCTCCGCCCATAGCGGATGCACAGGGCATCACGGAAGTCGGATTTCTTCAGGATGGTTCCATCTTGCCACCGCGGGGCAACAGTCAACCATGACGATACTCCCTTTTCGGACGCGATTTCAACAAGAAATTGTTGCTCCGAGCTCAAGTCCGCCTTAATGTCTTGTTGCCGGCTGCATAGGCTCCGCATTTTGCTTGTCCGAGTCGAGCGTGCCAGCTGGCGGGTGTCCCCAACAACATCGCGGACGGGATCATGATTGGAGAGCCTCACTCGGTCGGCAACCTCCTGGGTTGTATCACCGGAGCCCTCTGACTGGGCAGTATCCGACAAATCGCTCCTTGCCATATCACCAGGCACGCTTGGAGGGTTCGCATATGTGCCAGTCAACAGTAGCTGAACAAGAGGCTTTGTGATGCTCAAGGATGCTGCGAGCTCTGCTGGTGCACTATCCTGCAACAGAGGGAGGGCCAAACCACCAAGACGCACTGGAAATGACATCAGCTCTCTCTCAGGGCTACCAGGACGAACGCCATCCCCCAGAAGGGCAGGTATCAGGCAATCATTGATCCTCTCATCAAGCTCGGCCAGTATCTCAGCCGAACAAGGTGAGCAACGCAAGTGGTATGTCCATGTGGATGACAGACCCTTCGTAAAAACGGTGTATGCGGCCTGAGGCTGAGTGACAGCCATCCCCGTCAGGGAATCCAGAACCTGCTTCCATTTATCCACCTTCTTGGCCATGAAGGCAGAGCAGAACTCCTCACTGCCAATCGCTCCGCCGAGGTGACGGTTGCCGCTGGTCTTGATGGTAACTCCAGTGGCGGAGAAGAGGCGCTGGGCCTCTTCCTCATGCTCCGGCTTGACCAGCAACACTGATTTCTGTGGGTTTGGAAAGTATCCATAGTCAGGGCCCAGTTGGCTTATGTCTCCCCAGTATGTGGACAATGAAGAAACGCGGCCACCTGCAGAATCGTCGTCCGCGTACCAAACCTGAGCCACAGATGGATTGGATTCCTGGAGGCGCCGAATCATCGGGACTGTAGCGATACCATACAGAGCCATGGCCAGCGGATCGCCCTGGCAAGTACCCTCCAGTGACTCAATCTCCCCGCCGCCGGAGACGAAGAGACGAATTGAAGAACTGTACGTGTTCTGGAACACCTTTGCCATAGCGGGGCATACATAGGGCACGTTATGGAGGGCCGCGTTTCTATTCAATGAATTGAACGCATTCGTAGCATCTACAAACAAGATGCCTTCCGTGTCCTCTCGTGCGAACAACTCCTGCATTGCATGAACCCCTGCCTCACAGGCAGACGGCACCCCAATGCACAATTGCATGGGAGCAGTAGCACGCAGTACATCGGACTCAAGCACCCGCATAACGGCACGACACACAAGCCGGCGGAACACTTCACCCACTGCAATCGGCCGCACACCTGGGTGTTTGTCCAATGGAATAAGTCTAGCGGCGGTAAATGCGGATAGGTGTTCCGGATCCAAGTCCTCCGAGCACAGGCATTGGGCAAAGCTGGCAAGAGCAGTACAGAGACCATCTGACGATTTGCGATAACAGGTTAGCATCCGGCACCACGCGTCAGAGTCCAGACCAGATGGGCCCGAGGACCCCTTCATCTGTCGGCCCAGACGTCGGATGAGCTCCGGTGTGATTTTCTGGAACACTATACTGTTGATTGGCTCCGGGTCGCCGGCGAGAAGTATCGAAACCGGGGGCTCGGCAGCAGGTGGATGTTTTTGCAACAGTGCCTCCTTCACGGTAGTTCCAGTTTCTTCGTCCACTACATCTGTCATATCCAGCACATCATTGGAAGAATCACTGGACAGGTAGCGAATGGCAGACTTAATTTTTCCCGAAAATACCAGGTTGCTGAATGTGATATCACTCTTCTCTCCTCCACCAGACGAGGTAGAGTACCGGGGCTTGAGACGATCCTGAAGGGACTCTCCTTCAGTAGTCAGATCATCTATTCGGCCAGATTTCCATAGAGTGAGTCGACGCCGTAAATGGTCGCTATAGTTTGACATCATCTTAGAATCATGCGGACGCTGGAGAAGCAGGTGGCAGGCAACACCGACGGCCTTCCATGCAACTGGTCGTAATGAGGAGCCATTGGTGAAACCCTTGATGAGCCCAGTGAGCACGTCAACGAAATCACCACCAGCCGAGCCCAATGGAACGTTGAATAAGTTTCTCCGCCAGGTCACCACCTTCTCATACGCTCGGGATATGTCGTTGTTGAGGGAGGTGTTCGAAGATAGGGAATCATCACTGCTCATAGTATTAACTCTGGCACCCGCAGGAGAGACCTGTGATGTAGAAGTCTGCCGAGCGACCGCGGCAGCCGGAGAAGCAGCAGCAGCAGGCTGGGCCGAGCCCTGCCCCACAGCAGCAGCTCCTGGCAACAGGGAGGGCGCAGGATCCACCCCGCTCCGCCCACCAATGCGATGAGCCGGCCGACCAACCGCGCCTCCGAAATCGCCGGCCGGTAATGACGAGGTGCCGGCATCACCGCTGTCTGCCGCTTGTCCAGAGGACTCAGGACCCGAAGCATCTAGGGTAGCCAGGAGCTCCACCTGAGAACCTGTGGGATGAATGTTGGATGTTGACGCTCCAGCCCGTGAGGTGCCAAGGCCATCACCTTGAATCTGAGAGGATGGATCAGTTATTACATCACTTTCAGGGGAAGAACCAGCGCGTGCATGATCTGCGCATACCAAGTTCCTCGGAAGTGTCGAATTTATATGCAGTGAATCACTGTCACTGTCGCTAGCTTGCGATCTATCTCCAGCGCAATCAACACCGCGAGGTGCAAACCCAACCGCAAGTGGCTGGCTGGCAGGGTGCGCGTTGACAGTTCGAGTGACATTGCTAGCACCAGAAGGCTGTGAGGCAGATAACGAATTGTTGCACGTGCTAGGTAGCGACCTTCCTGGGTAGCAATCAATACACTTCCTCCCATGCCGAACACAGCTGCATCTCACACACTTTCGACTTGATTGACACTGGCAGCACGGCATAAAGTATTCCAACGGCTGGAGGTGCGAGGCTGGCAGCCCCTGCAGGCCCACTGCTGGTAGGTGGCAATGATGTTGATGAACGATGCTCTGGCGAGATTGATCAGGCGGGTACTGTTCAAGACAATGGCGAGATGCTAACTCTGCTAACTCAAAAAGTGAACAGAAAATAGGAGAAAAAAGCAACAAAACCCAACACAACACAGGAAAACAGCAGCAGAGTAGCAGTCGCATCCAAGGCCTCTTCTCCAGCTTCCCCAGTCTGCAAGCAAATCCAGCCACCTCCAGAGCTCCAGAATCACCAACCGACCTCCACCAGCGCAGCTCAAGAATCATCATCATCATCATCATCATCATCATCATCATCATCATCATCATCATCATCATCATCATCAGAAACATAATCAATGTTCTTAATCATCATCATCATCATCATCATCATGTGACCAAGCCGCTTTTACGGGCAACAATATTATGAATATAAAACGCAAGGTATTGTAAGAGCAATTTTCTGAAAATAACGTTAAAACACGAAATAATTTATAGAAATGCATTATCACACCGTAGCCACTTTTATGGGCAAATTCCAATACAAGGCAATAGGAACACGAGGATGAAGTTAACCTTTTAACCCAAAGAAAAGACAAAAGATGTCAACAATAGAACTACAAATATAAAAAACAAACATCAGGTCATTAAAACTACTTTAAAACATAACCAAATGACAGCAAAGCGTGGAGAATGAGATTGACTTACGAAACAAAAGTAGTCCTACTATGCTTACAAAACAGAATCTACCTACACCACTAAGGAAGAAACATTAGATGATTGCAGTCTCACAAACACCGGCCTCTATCTAACGACCCATCAAACAATAACTCCTGAAATTCTTGACTGACTTTTTCTGGTAGGAGCTACGGCAGCCGCGAAAACAGGTCACTGCCCAACGGAGTAAAGTGAACGAGAGCAGGCACCGCAATCGACCCATAACCAGCGAGTAAGCCAAGTCACTGTGTTTATCGACATACTGGGCTGCAAGACACTTCAGAAAGCGGTCTGCCTCCCGGCCACACATGCCATTCGTGGCGAAAACCAACGGGGTGAATGTGCCTCGGTCTATATTCACAACACGCGCTCCGTATTCCCGCTTTTTCATGCCTTCATGCTTTTGGAGATGGCGCTGGACTTCTGGACGCGACAGCAGGTTTGGCTTTGGGTGAGTCACCCGAACATCAAAAAAAGCCTCCTGCTGTCTGGACCAGAAACCCCGCGCCCTCACATCGAGGCGAGCTTCGGATTTCCTGTTGGCTGTACGATGGGGAAGATCCTCCCCATCAAATGGCGCTAGCACCGGCTCCACCTCCACGTCAGGCAATACCTCCGACAGTACACCCGCCAGCAAATCGCGAACATCATTATGGCGTGCGATGGTGTAGCCGCCAGTAGGACAAGCCATTGCATGCTCAGTGGTTAGAGTTGCTCCACAAACACAAGTCTCAGGGAGGCCATCCAGCTCCAAACCGTATCGGAAGCAGAGAGCATCCCGGAAATCAGATTTATTGAGTATGGTTACTGGCTGATTGTATGACGGTTGGGCAGTCAGCCAGCTGGAGGTGCCTTTCTCACCCGCTGTTTCTAACAGTAGCCGCTGGCACGGAGACAGTCCAGGGCCAATCTCTGCCTGCACACCACGCGAAATCTGGTCCCGCTGTGCTCTCACCCGGCGCAGCCCAGCACGCACCGCAGCAACAGCCTCAGCGACACCACACGGACCACTAGGATTAGTCTCGCCAGGCTCTTCGACGCCTAATCCCACGGCAACAGGCTCCGCACGCAGCGCAGAGAACGATCCGGCATCCGGTAGTTGGTCAAGATCAGGCGGAGGCGGACCCGCAGGTGGAGGCGACAACGCGCCAGCATAATCAGGCGGAGGCGGTCGCACATGTGGCTGGTCTAGACCAGGCGGAGGCAGCGACGCACGAGCACAGTCAGGCAGAGGCGGTTCCGCAGGCGGAGGCAGTGACACAGCAGCACGGTCAGGCGAAGGCAGTCGCACCGGCGGTTGGTCTAAGCCAGGTAGGGGCCGTCCCACAGGTGGAGGCAGCGACGCACCAGCACAGTCAGGCGGAGGTGGCCGCGGAGGCCGAGGCAGCGACGCATCAGCACAGGCAGGCAAAGGCGACCCAGCAGGCAGAGGCGGTGACATATTAGCACAATGATGCGGGGGTAGTCCCATAGGTGGTTGGTTAATATCACGCAGAGGCGGTCCCGCAGGCGGAGGCAGTGATGCACCAGCACAGTCAGGCGAAGGCGATGATAGCGCAAGCTGAACCAGAGGATCAGTGGCACTGACAGAGGCCTGATGTTCCCCAGCCGCCGTCTTCGACAATATGGGGACGGCGAGGCCCCCATGCCGGACAGGCAAAGCCATTAGCCGACGTTGGGGGCTGGCCTGCGCAATTCCATGACCCAGCAAAGCCGGCAGGAAATGGTCACTGAGGATCTCATCCAAGGCCTCCAAAACGCCTGTCGAGAACGGCATTGAGCGCAAGTGGTAAGTCCACCGTGATGACAGGGCCTTGGAGAAGACGGTATACGCCGCATGAGGTTGAGTCTGGGCGATCTCACACAAGGTGCGCAGGTCACCAGCCCATCTATCCGCCAACTGCCCCATATAAGAGCGGCAGAAATCTTCTGACCCTAGGGCGCCCCCGAGGAATCGGCCGCCAGCGGCGGTAATCTGGATGCCACTGTCGACGAAGATTTCTCTGGCCCTATCCAGATGCTCTGGCTTTGTGATCAGAACAGTTTTGGACGCGTTCGGGTAGTAACCATAACCAGGGCCAATGGCCCGGAGTTCATCCCAGTAATTCCGAAGGCGAGCCAGAAGACCTGCACCCGAGTCATCATCCGCGAACCAAGATTGGACAACACTGGGGCATGTCGCAGCCAGGCGCCTGACCAGTGGCATGATCGCCACAGCATAGGCTGCCATAGCCAGTGGGTCGCCCTGAGCCGTGCCTTCACGCGATTCGATTTCACCTCCACCAGACACAAACAGGCGGGAAACTGATCCATACGTGTTACGAAACACCGTTGCAAGCGGGGGGCAGAGACGCGGAATGTTGTGTAGCGCAGCCTGCCTATTCAATGCATTAAATGCATTGGAGGCGTCCACAAGCAAGACACCCTCAACCCCCGGGCCAGCGAACAGACGGGACATTGTGTGTACGGCGGCTTCGCAGGCAGATGGAACGCCCACACAGAGTTGGACAGGAGCTGTTACTCTCAGCACATCACTTTCCACTACTGACATCACGGCACGACCAATGATACGCCGGTACACTTCGCCCACAGCGATGGGGCGCACGCCAGGTTTCTTATCGAGGGGTATTAGGCGAGCGGATGTAAATCCAATCATCGCGCAACCGGCAAGGCGCTCGGTACATATGCACCTCCCCGCGGCAGCAAGGGATGAACACAAACGCCTTGACGAGGCGTCATAGCACGTCAGCATTCGGCACCACGCCTCAGCGTCCAGGCCAGACGGTCCAGAGGAACCCTGCATGCCTCGGCCGATTTTCTTTATTAGCTCAGGGGTTATTTGTTGAAAGATGACCTGGTTGACAATCCCGGGATCACCCGGCAAGAGAGCCGAGGCAGGCGGTGTAGCAGATGGCGGATGTTTCTTCAACAGGGCGTCACGGACCGTCTCTCCCGTGGTATCATCCACAATGTCGTTCATGGAAAGGACTCCACCAGAAGCGTTTGGCGCCAGGTAGCGAACAGCAGAAGAAATCTTTCCATTGAAAACGAGATTAGCGAACACCACGTCACTCTTCTCCTGTGAGGCGGGCCTGGGAGAGCCTCCGCCCGACGCCGGCAAGTGCGCCTGGATACAAAGGCACTCGCTCAGTAACTGTGGAATGTCGCAATCTCTCCACAGCACGAGACGTCTGCGAAGATGCTCACTATGGTTTTTCATGATCTTTGATTTGTGTGGTTTTTGCAAGAGAAGGTGACAAGCAACGCACACAGCTCTCCATGCGACATCTCTTTTACCGGAGTCATCCGCAAACCCAAGGATCAGAGATGCGAGCTCGTCAACAAAGGCTGCACCAGCGGATCCATGGGGTATAATGAACAGATTGCGTCTCCAGCCTACCACGACCTCGTAGGCATCGATGATTCTCTCGGAAAACGGATCCCTGGCTACGCTCGCAACTCCACTACCGGCATCCGCTGGGCTGGGGATAGGCCTCGACCGTGCCTGAGCGGTTGATTCCACATCCACCTGGCCGCCACCAGCGCGGTGCTCTGTATTCATTCCATAATCCTCGGAGCTGTCAAGCACACTGCTTGGCTGGCTGCCACCGAGATCAGCCAGGAGCCGGGTATCCTCTCCAGGACCAGAGGGTAGGGTGGCACTTCGATTAACCGTGACAAGGTGTGGGGAGCACTCATCACCCTCCTCGCCATTCTCACTAGAGCCGGAGGCATTCTCACTAGAGCCGCCATCACCCTCCTGGCTGCTAAAAACAGAGGCATCAAAAGCACTTGCCACGGTGAGAGGAGGCGCCAAATCCCGAGAGACAGAATGAACAACCGGAGGCCGAGACTGTAGACCTGCACCATCCACACCACAAGAGAGAGCTGGGTCCACACCAGCACTGGCGATAGATGGTGGTCGGCTGCGTAGCACTCCGGCAGCAGCTGCAGACACATTACAGCAAGTGCTGGGCGTAGACCTGCTCGGGTAGCAATCGCTACAAACTCTCCCAGCCTTCACACACGAACATCGTGTACATGCTCTGCCCGTCTGGCACCTACAGCAAGGCATCAGGCCAACCACCCAGTCAGCGCGGAACACGGATAGCGCAGACCCCTGGTGACAGCCCGGCAAGGCAAGTGCCACGACCTGGACCAGCAACAGCAGGAGAAACATCCGTCACCAATAAGCGCCCATGAGTGGCGCAAGCACTTCACCTCAGCGCGTAATGCAGCGATGTAGCTAATCCAGGTAATCCAGCTTGGCGCAACGCACAACTCAGCCCTTGCGCTAAGGATCGAAGGATTTGACCACACCATGAGACTTCATCCAATGGCAGGACACTGCCAACCTAGCCAACTTGAAGATATAACAGCTGCTCCAGTCAACTCCAGACCAAACAGCAATCAAGCAGCTCAGCAGCCAAGCAAGCTTCTTCCTCCAACCAGAGCAGCCAAAAGTCCAACCGATCTCCGCAAGCGCATCCGAATAATCCAGTAGTAGTAGTAGTAGTAGTAGTAGTAGTAGTAGTAGTAGTAGTAGTAGTAGTAGTAGTAGTAGTAGTAGTAGTAGTAGTAGTAGTAGTAGTAGTAGTAGTAGTAGTAGTAGTAGTAGTAGTCACATCCTTTATTGCTGAACCCACAAATAATTGCGATACAAATTGTAAACCATCCGAGGAAGAAGAGAAAGCCATTAAAAATAAAAAATAAAACAAAAAAGGTTATTGTACCATGCCAAACGGCTATTATTAAGTCATGTACCAATTGTAATACATGACGTAGTATAGTAGTCAAGCACCTACAAAATACTTTGCAGGATAATATTTAAATTGCCTAGCATGCCTACAAATCCGCAGAGCATGCCAATGTTAAATAGGCCAACATATGAATATCGAAGGCGGTTACATGGACAGAAGGCGACATTGGTCATCATCATCATCATCATCATCATCATCATCATCATCAGAAACATAATCAATGTTCTTGATAAATGAAACGATATGAATTGTAAATGCGACAAAAAAAAAAAATCATCATCATCATCATCATCATCATCATCATCATCATCATGTGACCAAGCCGCTATTACGGGCAACAATATTATGAATATTATTATTATTATTATTTCACCGTCCAATGGCAGACGCCAATGCCAAGGAGGGGGCGTTAGCCAGCCATGGCAAGAGAAGAAAAAAAAGAAGAAAGAATGAAGGAAAGAAGATGATAATCGGAAGAAAATAATGCATCAGCGGGGTGAAATGTATCACTATGTTGACCATGGTGGAGAGCGGCGAGATAAGCTAGCAAAAGAGGCGAGCGAGCCTACAACGTGGCATGACATTTAACATGGTCTATGAACTGTCTAATATTGGATATTGTCTTCATTTCCATGGGCAGCTCGAGCCAATACGAGTATGCAGAGAAGATAGGAGATTTGGTAAACATAGTTGACAAAGCTCTGGGAAGTACTATGCCATTGCGGGTGTCCCGTGCGAATGTAAACCAATTATACTTGGTGAGATGTTCAGGGACAATGTTCAGTTTAATACGATGGACCAGAACGCATGACTGTCTCTGCGACAGGATAGAGATGGGGCTGGTGGAGGCCAAACTATATAGTTCAGTAGAGGGGAAAAGAGTGGGTTTACGAAAAATAATTTTCAACACAAGTTTATGATGTATTTCTAGTGTCTGTACAGCAGATTTACTAAGCAGGGAATGCCAAGCAGTGGCGCCGTACAGAAAGATAGGAAGGAGGTAGCATTTATAAAAGAGACGAATACATTCGGGAGACAAGTGGGAGCAGTGAGACATCAGGCAACCTACAGATTTGCTAACTTTGTTCCATACAAAATCTACGTGAGAATTCCAGGACAATTGTATAATTATAATATAAAACGCAAGGCATTGTAAGAGCAATTTTCTGAAAATAATGTTAAAACACGAAATATAAAAATGCATTATCACACCGTAGCCACTTTTATGGGCAAATTCCAATACAATGCAATAAGAAAACAAGGATGAAGTTAACCTTTTAACCCAAAGAAAAGACAAAAGATGTCAACAATAGAACTACAAATATAAAAAACAAACATCAGGTCATAAAAACTACTTTAAAACATAACCAAATGACAGCAAAGCGTGGAGAATGAGATTGACTTACAAAACAAAAGTAGTCCTACTATGCTTACAAAACAGAATCTACCTACACCACTGAGGAAGAAACATTAAATGATTGCAGTCTCACAAACACCGGCCTCTATCTAACGAACCATCAAACAATAACTCCTGAAATTCTTGACTGACTTTTTCTGGTAGGAGCTACGGCAGCCACGAAAACAGGTCACTGCCCAACGGAGTAAAGTGAACGAGAGCAGGCACCGAAATCGACCCATAACCAGCGAGTAGGCCAAGTCACTGTGTTTATCGACATACTGGGCTGCAAGACACTTGAGAAAGCGGTCTGCCTCCCGGCCACACATGCCATTCGTGGCGAAAACCAACGGGGTGAACGTGCCTCGGTCTATATTCACAACACGCGCTCCGTATTCCCGCTTTTTCATGCCTTCATGCTTTTGGAGATGGCGCTGGACTTCTGGACGCGACAGCAGGTTTGGCTTTGGGTGAGTCACCCGAACATCGAAAAAAGCCTCCTGCTGCGTGGACCAGAAACCCCGCGCCCTCACATCGAGGCGAGCTTCGGATTTCCTGTTGGCTGTATGATGGGGAAGATCCTCCCCATCAAATGGCGCTAGCACCGGCTCCACCTCCACACGTCAGGCAATACCTCCGACAGTACACCCGCCAGCAGATCGCGAACATCATCATCATCATCATCATCATCATCATCATCATCATCATTGGAAACGGCCTCTTGTACGGGCTTGAAACGGTGATAACAGAGATTATGTGCAAAAATCGTGATAGATATTCAGGTAAAAATATGACATTTAACAGTTGAATGATTAGTACCAAGTAGATATTCAAATGCTGATTATTTTACCAGATAGATATTGAATGACAGATGATGTTACTTTACCAAATAGTTATTTAAAAAATGTGATGTTATCCATAGTGATATTGTTGAGAGGCATAGCATAAAAATTCACTATGCGGCCAAACGACACTGGGCCACAAAGGAATTCACCCGGCCGGTTGTTGTGCGCCAGAGTGCTCCAGATTTGTCAAGCGTCTGTGTGGCCTCATTTCGAGTGGGGACACCAAGTTGTATGTCGGCGATCATGTGCATCCGTGGTGCCCAATCGTCACATCACCGTCCTGTGAATGCATTGCGAGAGTTGGCAATCTCGAAGGGCCAGCTGTGAGGTTTTGGAGACGATGGTGGGCAGGACAGTGCCCTTGTATTTTCCTGTTTTGTTTTGTTTTTT
>NC_088653.1:2252577-2272577 GCF_964019385.1 Sycon ciliatum | reverse complement strand
ACCGTGAGCGGATTGCAGCTGAATGATGAAATGAAGGCGGTGCCCCACACATCTAGTCTATTTATTATTTATTATTTATTTCTGCACCTCGTGTCATGTCAAGACGGCCAATTGAATTGAGGAGAGGGTGAGACCAACCACGGAAGAAGAGAAAAAAAGAAAAAGAAGAGCGCGTGCACAAAGTGGGAAGGGATTAGCAACTTACAAAGCAATGGGATGCTCAGCGAGGTATGCAGCGGAAGTGGTGACTGTGATTTTGTTTACTGGGAGATACTGAAGTGCTGTCTGACGAGGGTATGGAATTTGGGCATATCTGGAGCTTGCCTTACACTGGGAGGCAGTTGGACCCACGTGGAGTAGGAGGAAAAGAAAGGGGAATTTACGAATAGGGTAGACCTAGCTAGGGGGAGACAAACGCAGCTTCGGGTGGTGTCTCCTGAATTAAACCAATTAAGGGACTGTAAATGAGCAGGGTGCTGGTCAAGAAGAATTGAATTTGCCAGGGTGCACTTGGAAGCATCAATGTAGTGTTGCAGAGTGGTAGGGGATGCAGCACCATACAAGTCTAGATTTGAGATATAACGATCGGTATGAAATATGATGCGCGATGGAGAACTTCTAATTTTCCTATGTGGGTTTTGTTAATGGTTGACCAGGCAGAGGAGCCGTACGTGAAGAGGGGTAAAGAATGTATGATTTCTAAAAAATAATCCGGCAATTTTGGGGCAAATGGGACAAGTGACTTGACAGTATGCCGACAGATCGGCATACTTTGGATGACACATGATCAGCATGGTGAGACCAGGAGAGTGCGGAATCTATGACAATGCCAAGGTGTTTATGGTGGGGCGCTACAGAGATAGGGTGACCGTGATCATCGGGAAAGTGGAAGATGGGCACTGGATCTGTGGGAGGGGGAAAAAGGAGGAGCTCGGTTTTGGTCACATTTGGCTTAAGTACCAAGTGCTCATCCAGTGAACAATGTCGTTGATACAGGTCTGAACTGTTGGGGTACAGGGTGGCGTGAGATGGGGTGGAAACAAGGACAGTGGTATCATCTGCGAACAAAGAATTATTGGGAAGTCATAACTGTATGTGAAGAAAGGCAGGGGACCTAAAATGGAGCCCTTGTGTACTCCGGATGTCACAGACTCGGGGTCAGATAAGGTTCCATTCAGTGAGATGCACTGATTTTGGTCTAAGAGGTACCTAGTAATCCAGGCGAGTAGGGAGCTGGAGACACCATGTTTTATTGAAAAGTTATGCCAGTTGCGCACTCTGGTTGATGGACTGTTGACGATAGCAGTGGTGTGAACCAAATGTATGACCATGGGTTCCAACCTTCTGGTCCAAAAGTTTACATTCTATCCGAAGTTGGTCAAAGATTGAGAATTATTAACAAGACACTGGTGAACCAGAAGGTGCAACTGTTAGCGCAATAGAGACCCATGATACAATGCAATGTTTATGGTGATTCTGCTCTGCTTTTCACCATTAAAGAGCCTTTCATGATGAGGCCAAGGAGTGAGGTAGTAGTGTCAATCATTCATTTAATCTAAAGCTTCATCACGCCGCGAATGCCCCCGTCGCCAGTCTTCAAACAAGGAAGTTGCTAATTAACGAAAAACGAGCGCAAGAGACATTTTGGAAAAGACTACATAGACACTGCACATAACAATTAGACCATAGCTTTCCCAATGTTCTGAAATGGGTTCATATTTTTGGCAATGTTCAATATCCCATGACTCCAATGTAGAAATCCAGCCAAGCCATACATTCTTACCACAAATGATGCTGGGCTTTGCCGGAAATTCGGAAAACGATTCATGTTCATTGACTGACAAGCGTCAGAGACTGTCCAAGGAGTATCCAAGGAGTGTTGCCGGGATTTAAGGTTAAAAGGGGGTGCAACTTTCAATCGAGCATGACTTAGGCTGTGTTTACATGAGAAATTTCAACCCGGGTCGAGTTCAGCCCGGGTTGAAAGTCTGTACGATAGACAAAAGAGGTGAGCGTTTACATGAAGACAGTTGACCCGGGTCAAATACTGATATGCCGCCAAGTCCACTTCTACAGTCCTGTATGGTCACGTGAATCCGTTCGCGCGAAATTTGCATCTGCAGTGCCGTTCACACCTGGCGCGAGATACGCACAGAAGTAAGTTTGTACGATTTTCTTGACCCGGGTTGATTTCTACCCTCCCCTTGGGGGAGGGTTGAAATCAACCCGGGGCGAAATTTTAACCCGGGTCAAGCGCAATGCGTCATGTAAACGCGCCATTCATTTTCTGCACATGGCGGATTGAAATCTGACCCGGGTCGAACTCAACCCGATTTGAAACGCTTCATGTAAACACAGCCTTACTACTGAAATCAATATGTCAAATCAATATTGCTCAAACCTGGAAATGGGGGTGCGACTTATAATCAAGTGCGACTTATAATCAAGTGCGACTTATAATCAAGTGCGACTTATAATCAAGTGCGACTTATAATCAAGTGCGACTTATAATCAAGTGTGACTTATAATCAAGTGTGACTTATAATCAAGTGTGACTTATAATCAAGTGCGACTTATAATCAAGTGCGACTTATAATCAAGTGTGACTTATAATCGGGGCTAGGCGGTATGTTTGTGGGCAAGCAGTTCAAATATTAAAAATATTGTAATTGTCTTCGGTTTGCTCATGATGTTTCTCCAGGTGTCCGCGATACAAATCTAGCCATGCTGGATAATAAATGCACTGTTGAAATACAGACGAGTCAACCGAGCAACACGAATAATAACAGAGAGAAAGTCACGGCAGGCTCCCCTTTCGCCTCTGATTCTCTCTACTCCCCACTGGACTCCATATTATCTTCTTTTCTTTGCTTCACATTGTCATATTCATCCATTAGTAGGAGCTTTGGTTGGCTCTGGTCTAACTCTGTGAGAAAGGCCGGCGGAGCTTGCGAGGCGTCTGCTAGGGCCTCAGAGTAGTATTTGAGTGTTGTAGTTGGATTATTTCTCCTCTGTCTGTCAGCGCTTACTGTCACCCAGCGCTGGGTGCAAGCACCCCCTGGCAGATACATACCACATTGCTCTACTTGATAAAATTTATTTTTCTCTCAAACGGATTTCTTCGTTGTGTTGGAACTGTTGTTGAATTATATTCGTTTCTTTCTTGCCATGTGCCAGCTGCCGAATTGCGAAATGTGCAGTCGCAGCACTATGTCTTATGTCATCGTTGATCATATGATCACGCGCGATTGTTGGGAGGACGGCAGATCTGGTAGTGGTACGCATGCATACGTGTACGTACGTACCCACGGCTGATTCAGACTGCAAAAACCCGTGCACAGCATCTCGGGTTCGAGGCCAGATCAGCAGTCAACGAAGTAGGGGATTTTCCCGTACTCAAGGGCTGAGAATTTTCGCAGGGCCAGGTCTCTACACGCGGCTTCTCGGCGTCACCGAGCGGAGCCTGAGGCACTGAAAACAACACAAATAGCATCGTGTGAGAGTACAGCAGCTGTAGTACGATCGCGTGTAAAAAACGAAAGCTTCTTTCTTCGATCGAGCGACTTTTCAAGCGTTTCTTGTCGATTTCTTACTCCTTGTTGAGCGTATCTTTTGCTGTACGTAGGCCAGGGAAACTGCCCTGGGTAGCTTGTTTGGGAAGTTTTGGTGGCGGCGAGGGAAGTTTATTTGTATAGCGGAAACCTTCATCTACAAAATACGTTAGTGTCATTGTGATCTGTAGGGTAGTTTTGTGTGCATGGTGTTCTTTCTGACGTCTCTTACGGCTGAACAATGAGCTCTGATTTCAAAAATTGGAATTTTCACCTTGAGCATGTGGGTATGTTGTGTCGCTTGGGTGGATGTAAACTTCCCAGCCATCGGAGTGGTCGGAAGTCTTGGAGCCTCCTATTTATCTAGTGAAAGATTATGCATTGCGGACCTTTCTAGGTCTCAAGGTAGAAAAAGATGAAAGTGGTGTCCACCCCACACATTTCTGTAGGGCATGCTTACTATTTATCCAGGAGTCAGCAGAAAGTGAAACACCGTGTGATGTTGGTGGTGATGGTAAGGGAGGGGATAGTGGTGGTGGTGGCTGTAGCAAGGCTCTGCCAAATGTACTAGCCTGGATGCCGCACACAGATGATAGATGCATTGTATGTGGGTGGATTGAGAGTGCAAGAAAGGGAGGTACAGTAGACCAAAGCAGGAGAAAAATCTTAAGGGGGCGCGCTCGGTGGATAACAAGAGCCAAAACACCGTGGAGAGTTTGTTGGGTGTCGATATTGACGAAGCCCCACTGTTCGGGCGAGCCACGCCTTCGGATGTATGTACTCTTGGAGAGGAAGGAGGTGAATCAATACACCACAAATTCAACCTCCTTCGCTCTGGCCAAAACACCGGGGGAGTTTGTTGGGTGTCGATAGTAGGGAGGTTTAGTTCCCACGTAACGGAAACGCGGACGTGGGTGATCCACGTAAAGTGGATGAAGGGCATCCACGTTGCGATGTTGCGTTTAGTCACACGGAACAAACAAAAGACTGAAGCGAAAGGCCCAAACCTGGTCAAAGACGAAGCTACCCGGGCCTAAGAAGCTCATCGAATATTTTGATTTCGTGCTTCGGAAATTTCTTCAGCTGAGCACCCTCACAGCTCGCAAAATGCGCTTCATTCTGATTTTCACCCACGTTCTGGCGGAACGTGGGTGAGCCTCCATACACGGTATGTTGTGAATCAGAAAACTTCTGTACGTGGGTCACTGAGTATCACGTGGTACGCACACGTAAAGTACCCACGGACTACGTGGGACTAAACCTCCCTATTGACGAAGCCACACTGTTCGGGCGAGCCACGCCTTCGCATGTATGCACTCTTGGAGAGGAAGGAGGTGAATCAATACACCACAAATTCAACCTCCTTCGCTCTGGCCTGCAGAACGCAAACAAAGATGTTGACCGTCTGAAGGTCTTGGTCGTGCAGTACCTAACAACCACACTGCCGACACACAATAAGCTAATAGCTCCTCCAGCTAAAAGGAGAAGAAGCACTAACACCAGTGCTTAATTTGTAATGCACAACAATTGCAGTATTAAAGCCAAGGGAAAATTCCCAAATCTAGCTACCTGTGGAGAAATGAACTGTTTTGTCGCTCACAACATCAGAGCGGGTGGTGGCGGCCATAGGTACCGTAGGTAAACATTATCACTCGGATGCATTCTGAAATCATTTGAACAGCAACACCGTAACTTCAAACATGAAACAAAAGTCAAATACAATGCAGCGATGCAATTTGAAATCAAAACTGTTCTGCACCACTAAAATCGAATTTACTACTTCTTAGGGCGCGTTCAGACTACCGTGAACCCCGTCAAACCGTGAATGCCGATAAACCGTGAAGGACATTCACACTACCGATAACAAACTAACGTGACCGTGAAGTTTTCAGCTCTCACCGCGGCACTGACAAGGGATTTTCCCTTTTTTCGCAGCGCGCATGCAGCCTGAGCACTTTTTTACTGCCGGTAAAAGTTTACTGCCGCAGCAGCCGCGGCAGTAAAACTTTCCCACCGGTAACGTGCCAGTAACGTCACGTGATCAAATCACCTTGGCGACTTTCCCAATCGGTCACTTTTTATCGGTAGTCTGAACGCGCCCTTATGCTGCACCTTCTTTACTGCTGATGTTCAGCCACTGTGCAGATCCTGCTGTGCTAGCCTTGTGATCTCATATCAGAATCCAGCCAGAATAGAACTGCAGCTGCATGGGAGCATGCCTGTCCCAGACCCGCCATGCAGATGCAGTGTGCCAACAGAACAGCACCAGAAAGAGGGGACTTGTCAGAACACTCAAGATAGTGTCCATGAAAATTCTTTGCTTCCTCCTGCCAGGTTGAGAATCACGTGCACTGATTCAGGCACCAGGTGGCATTCGTCAACACATCTATTATGTCAAGAGATTTTCGGGTAGCCCTGAACTAAACTCTAAAGGAATGTACAGTTCAGGTGCTGAGCACGTGCAGGAACTACACAACGTTCTTCGTCCACAGGCAAGTAGAGGGCAATGCACTGTGACATGATCCGTATTACTAGAACCTGAACTACAATTGTAGAAGTAATAACAATAGTTCCAGCACGAAAATGATGTTGTGTCGAAGAACGGCATAAACCGAAGAGTTACTGGGTCTGGCAGATGTCGCCTTCATCCGTGTTTTATCGAAACTCCACGTCAAGACAGCGAAGACTACACTTCAAATCCACTTGACTTGGCCTACAACGAGACGAACTCCAAACAACTTGACAATGTTTTTTTGTACCTCTGTAGCTCTTTTGGCACCAAGCAAAAACATTGTTCCTTGCACTGCCTGTAATCTCTGGGTGGGCACCGCCAAGGCGTTAAAAGGTGGATTTTACCAGAAATGTGTAAAAGGACGCCATCTTGCCTTTTGGATCACGCGAAACAGTACGTGTAGCGTGACTTGCCTGCGACAGTTTTCTGTGATTTGCTGTTTGCACTGGAATCGCACCTGTAGAGTCTACGTTTGACCTCTTCACACTTCTCTTTTTGGCAATGCGTGTCATGAACTCTGCGAACCTTTCTGCTGATCCCGCGCGGGGTTCTCACGCACCGTGCGGCGCAGTACGGAAGGCTGCACTTGTTTCTTTTCTTGTGTCCTTTTATAGTTTCCTAGCACCTTTTCGGGACTTTTCCTCTGGGCAAGAGGTAGGGACCCGGCAAATATGCCGGCACTAAATCAAGCATTTTAGGGTGCAAAAATCACACCAGCATTATCGGTGGTTTCGCGGGAATAATTGGCAGGATGGGTGATTTTTCGAGCATATTTACCCGGTGCCTATTTATGACCATTCCTTACCGAGGAAAAGTACCGGTAATCCTGTGGTAGTTTGCGCATAATCATCACTAAGGCTATGGATGCCGTGGAACACATGGTGTTTTAGGAGCACCAAACATCTAAATTTCCTAAAGATTTTAGACGTAAACTTATTTTTCAAATTCCCCTCGGGCATGTGTTGGGATACGAAGAAAAACCGAATTTCAAGCTTAAATTTATGAGCATTTCCGGGAATTATCGGCATGGTTTCAGGCATAATAGGCTGTATTGTAAGAATTGCGAGAAAGCATGATGGGTGATTTTTCGAGCATATTTGCCCGGTGCCTAGCAAGAGGTAGCCTTGTCATGGTGGCTTTCTTGTTCATGGTGGAGTTTTTTCTTTGGTGCTCGTAGAGTTTGTTTCTTCTTTCTTGTCTTATTATCAAATTTACACTATCGTCATATACTATATTTTATGACTTGGGGCTCCCCGCGTGCTAGTTTGTACGTGAAGTGTGTGGGTACAGTGAGGGCTGCGTCCCACCCGCCTGTGTGGATTCACAGGAAGTGTGAGTTACGAAGTCTGAAGAAAACGTTGAACGGTCTCTGCTTGGATGACGACTACACCATAGCTCAGTGGTTAGAGCATCGCTGGCGACAAGCGAGGGTCCCTGGTTCGAGTCCTGGTGGTGACAGTCGATTTTTTCTTCAGAATTTTCCCGTTTGTCTCTTTCCCTCAAAACCAGTTAATAATAATAATAATAATAATAATAATAATAATAATGCAATGAATATAACTAAATGCGCACTCATATCACAACCATGGGGACGAATCATGTATTCCAGAACGTTTTCTTGTCACAATTATCAATGGAATTCGTGACATAAGAGAATGATGAAACTACAATAGGATTTATACACTTGCAGTGGAACAGCGAGGATACAAGCATAGTAAGAAAAATAGCACAAACCTAGGAACAATTTGCACAGGTAATAAACTATAGCGAGTACCGGAACGCCGGACGCAGACAACCGCAACTCACCAAAGCTGAGAAGGAGCAAACGGCTGGCGTCAGCTCGGTTTGCAGAGGTGACTGGAAAGATGCATCGAAACTCTCCGGATATGGATGATGCCAGCGGAAGAGTTGACGACTGTCAGGCGTTTGGCAATGACAAGGGAAGACCGGTCACGAAGAGAACGCGACGGCAGCTGGAGGAGGAGTGTGGAAGCGACGTGTGCAGTGACGATGATGAACCCGGTGGTCAGTTGCTGGGAGAGCCGACGACAGGTGAAGGTGGCAGCGATGATGAAGAGGACGGTGACGATGATGACGATGATGGTGCAGATGGTGTGAAGGACGGTGGCGGTCAGAAACCAAGTGAAGGCGGAGGCGGTGAGAAGAAGAAGAATACATCGCCAATTAAATTGCATTTGTTGTCCAACCCCGTGTGTCGTGAAAGTTATGATGATTCTTGGTTCAGTGTTGTTCGTTCTGCAAGTAGTTTCAAGCAGTTAAAAGTTCTAGAAGCAGTCTACATTCGCATTCGTGATCCAAATCTTTGTAAACAAAAAGAAAATGTCACCGCACTTACGCTATTCCAGTAAATTCGCACTCACACACACTTACACATGCATGTCCATTGTCACACTGCACTTGCTGAATTTCCTATCATTTCTCACCTCACCTATAGTTTATTACCTGTGCAAATTGTTCCTAGGTTTGTGCTATTTTTCTTACTATGCTTGTATCCTCGCTGTTCCACTGCAAGTGTATAAATCCTATTGTAGTTTCATCATTCTCTTATGTCACGAATTCCATTGATAATTGTGACAAGAAAACGTTCTGGAATACATGATTCGTCCCCATGGTTGTGATATGAGTACGCATTTAGTTATATTCATTGCATTATTAAGATTATTGTCTCCACGTCGCCTTTTTAAATAATAATAATAATAATAATTTGAAACTCGGGTATTTAGCCAATAATAAAAGTAGAAAGGAAAAGGACATATGGAAACGAGTTAAGAGTAACTCTCCATCACTGTTACTAGATACTATATACAGTCAGAAAGTGCAACAACCAGGTTGCCTGGTTGTTGCACTTTCTGACTGTATATAGTATCTAGTAACAGTGATGGAGAGTTACTCTTAACTCGTTTCCATATGTCCTTTTCCTTTCTAATAATAATAATAATAATTATTATCAACACGAAATACTATTCTGAGGGATCTATTGAACAAACGGACATACTTATCATAGTTCGTAGAACTAAGGGAATGGATATAAGCGCTGCTTGCATACTCCAAGGTTGACTGAATGACACTTAAATAGAAGGTACGCCGAGCATGGTATGGCAGAAGATGGCGGGATAAGCGGTATGCACCAAGTTTCCTTTTGACAGAGCCTACAAGGTTGTCTATTTGTGGGCCAAAAGTCAAGTTTTCGTCAGCTACAATACCCAAGTAGCGAGCAGACTACGTGCGAGGAACATGGACACCATCAATGGTAACATAGGCAGACATCGGGACATCGGTGGTCTTGCGGTGGAGCAGTATGAACTTCGTTTTAGCCTGATTTAATTTCATTCGCTTTCCATTCAGATAATCCGATAACATCATAAGATCGCCGTTCAATTTGTCCACGACTTCTTCAGTAGTGTCACCAGCTGCATACATGCAATGTGTTGGTTTCCTTACTTGCTAGACTGATTGTGATTCTGGACTGATTTGAATCATATTATCTTCCTTATTGGCCATGGGCCATCGTGGAAATAAAGAATAATAATAATAATGTTAACGTCGTCAGCGAACTGAAGTACAGATGAGGCACTCACACATCCAGGAAGGCCTCTTACGTAAATGCTGAATAGCATTGGGCCCAACACAGACCCCTGCGGCACTCCTTGGCTGCACGATGCACGAGGCAGATTGTCCGGCGCTATGAGCTGCTGTGTCATGTCACTCAAGTAATCTTTGAACCATGTCAAAGCCGCATCACCAACTCCACAATTAAAAAGTTCGTTCAGTAGCAGCTGATGGTGGACGCTGTCGAACGCCTTCCTCACATCTGCGAGAACGACGCCAACGACCTTCTTCGAATCGAGATCCCTTTGCCAGCTGTCGATCGCAACAGCCAGAGCCTCTTCACATGAGTGATGCCGGCTGTACGCCAATTGTTGTGGCGGGATGATGGTGGGGTTCTCCAGTAGGAGGTGAGTAAGCTGGCGATATAAATGCTTCTCGAGGACGTTACTAGCAATGGGCAAGAGAGAGACGGGTCGGAAGTTTCTCGGCTCTGAGCGGTCTCCGCCTTTGAAAAGGGCTCTGACGGATGCATGTTTGAACAAAGCTGGAAACTTGCTCTCCTCAATGGATGCCTTGAATATTGCACACAGTGAGCCTGCTAGGACTTCATGGCAATTCTTAAACAGGATCGAGGGTATTCTATCCGGCCCCGGAGCCTTGTGCACGTTCAGAGTGCGAAGAATCTTCAAGATGTTGGTGACTGTAGGCTGCGGTATGGATAACATTGACGGCTGGCGATGTGGACCGAATGGACAGAGAAGTGGCGACCTATCAGGATCAGTGACAATTTGTTGGAAAACCTGTGAGACTCCGTTGTAGTCGATTCCTTCGCCACTGTCCTTAGTCTTTCTGCGGAGCAATGCATTCATCAGGACCCATTGTGTAACCGTTTGAAGGTATTCTTGGAAAAGACAATGCTTGCTCAAGGCAACACAACTGATATAGGGCACTTCGTGCCCTAAGGTGATAACGCGAGTGCTGACAGGATAGGGAAAGGTGCAAGATACAGAGCTAGAGGGCAGATAAGGTTAGCGCTAACAGGGAACTGTTACACCATCCCTCCCTCCTAAGCGAGGTACAGGTGCCTCCAGGGAGTCGAGGAATATGTGGAAAGGGAATAAACAAATGAAATCGTGTCAACCCAACAACGCTCATCTAATTGAAGCACCGTGCAAGGTAACCAAGGACAGTCAGGCGAGTGAAGATAGCGGAAATGGGGAAAATCCACTGTATACATGTATTCCTATCAGACTGTCTGTATATTATGCACGAAATCTCGCTTATTTTTAGGGTTGACAAACCTCGCCATAAGTCGGTAAGGCGAGACCAAAAAAATAGAGATTCCCGGGCCCTCTCGCACCAAAATCGAGCCAAAGCC
The DNA here is from genome assembly GCF_964019385.1 of Sycon ciliatum. Lineage (NCBI taxonomy): Eukaryota > Metazoa > Porifera > Calcarea > Leucosolenida > Sycettidae > Sycon > Sycon ciliatum. The sequence continues at coordinate 2,261,566 of NC_088653.1, read as the reverse complement.
AATTGAATTTTTTATGGAACAGTTCATACATGTACAGTACTGATCGTGTGAGTAGATCTGTGACGTGGAGTCACACAAACCCGAGCTTGTACGACTCCCTGATGTACAGATGTACAGATCAGGGCCATCGGTGGCCGAAATATAGAAAAATTAAACGGGTAAACAGCGTATCTGTTGTCTGTAAAAAAATTGAATAAAAAATTACCGGAAAATGCTAGAAAAAGTGGAACATGGCATGCACACATACATGTATAGTCACGTACATACATGGGAAAAAATAAAAAAATAAAATACGCCCGCCCGCACCAATTTCACTTGGGTTCTGCCCGAATCGCAAAGGACGTTGCTCGTTATGTTGGTCCAACTCAATCTGGCTTCAGACAAGGCCGAAGTACAACAGATGTGGTATGGACACAGCGATGGATTGCGGCCAAGGCGACTCGATACACCTGGGAATGCCACATGCTGGGGATTGACATGTCCCGTGCGTTCGACACGATCGATCGCACCAAACTGTTAGACGTCATGGCATTAGTGACTGGCCCCGATGAAGTGCGCATGATCCAGCACCTACTGTTCCACACACAAATATCAGTGAAAGTAGGAAAGGCAACTGCCAATCCGTTTCTCAGCACCATCGGCACCCCCCAGGGAGATGGCTTGAGCCCTGTTCTTTTTATTTGTTACCTGGAGGCAGCACTGCGCCAAGTGAGAGCAAACCTTCCCGAACGCCCTTTCGCCGACCGTCACATACCCGGAGAAACAGGTTACGCCGATGATGTGACATTGTACTCAACCAGTGAGGAGTGGCTGAAGCGAAGCCTCCCCATCATTAGCGCAGAACTCGGGGATTGGTCCCTTACAGTAAACGAGACCAAGACCGAATTCTTGCATCTGACATCAACTTCAGACTCCTGGCGGTCCAGCAGGCAGCTAGGGTCCCTCATTGGCGACAGTGAGGACCTGGAGCGGAGGAAAGACCTCGCTTCGAGTGCATACGGCAGGATGTATAGCCTCTGGCTGAGGCGTGGGAAGGTCAGTGAGCAGAGGCGCATCCGCCTGTATAATGCCCTGGTTCTGCCCGTTCTTTTGTATAACTGCGGCGCATGGGGGCTCACGGCAGCACAAGCAGAATCGCTTAACGTTTTCCACCGGAAGCAGCTCCGACGGCTCATTGGCATAGTCTACCCAGCCAGGATATCAAATACTGAGCTGTATGAGAGGTGCAACACGGAACCACTATCTGACATCGTGGACAGGAGAAGATGGCAGCTAACCGGCCATATTCTCCGTATGGACAGGGATGCGCCGCCATGGATCGCGCTGACGGGCTATTTTGCGGGAGATGCCAAGGCTGGGCGTGGACGTCCAAGGACATCCATTGCGACGCGCATCACAAGCGACTTACAGAGGAGGAACATCGACTTGAAGCGCAGCAGTCAGCTGGGGAATGTGAGGGCCATCGCTCTGGACAAGCCTACATGGAGAAATCTGGCCGACAATCCATGATCTGGCGTCACAGGTCATCAGTGCGCCGTGTTAATAATTACCTTGATAATGGAATTTGATCATAGGAGATAGGACAGAAGCGGAACGTATAATTATACCCACATAATTATATTATTACGCGTGCTGTGGTATTATTATTATTATTATTATCTGCCCGGGGATCTCGATTTTATTTTGGTTTCGCCAAACCCGGTATTTTGCACTGACAGAACTCCTAGGATATCAGCGCCGTCTCAGTACCTAACGACAGGTGTAAAGATAAAGAAAAAATACACTTGGCCCACAATGCCCCACTAAATAATCCGAGGGGTGTCGTGAAGACGACAATTTCCTTACCTTTCTTTCGAGCGAAGTAGCGTCGCGAAAAAGTATTTTTGGGTTGGGTTTCGTGCTGAGATTGACGAATTTTGTCGCAGGTGTACCGACTGTCAGCGTACGAAAGCAAAGAATCCAATTGATCGTGCACCTTTGCAACATTTAGCTTCTTCCAAACCGCTTGAACTAGTTGTCAATGGATCTGATGGGCCCACTGCCAATTTCATTGTCAAAAAATGCATATATGCTCGTGGTTGTTGATCACTTTTCAAAATGGACTGAATGCTATCCATTGCCAGATATTTGCGCATGTACTGTCGCTCAATGTGTTGTAAAAGAGTGTGTGTCTCGCCATGGTTTACCTGAGCGCATTCACACTGACCAGGGTAAGCAGTTCGAATCACTATTGTTTCACGAGCTATGCCTGCGTCTTGACATTGATACATCACGAACGACTCCGTACCATCCGCAGGGCAATGGTATTGTTGAGAGAGCGAATAGAACGATCCAGCATATTTTAAAGATTTTTGTTGATGAGGCCAATTCGAATTGGGACGAGCTACTTCCTTCGACGATGTTAGCGTACAATACGAGTGTTCACGCGTCTACGAATTTTACGCCGTATTCTTTAATGTTTGGTCGCGAGGCACACATGCCTCTCGATATTTTGTGTCCTCCGCCTACGGACTCACTTCCTGAAATGCACGAATCTTTTGCGAAAGAACGTGTTTCAAAGTTGCGTTTCTCCTACGATTTGGTTCGACAACATCTCGATTCTAGTCAACGTTGTTCTAAAGTCCTTCACGATCGAAAATCTCGAGCTAGCCCATTGAATGAAGGTGACAGGGTTTGGTTACATCGACATTCGCCGCCTCAAGTTTCGCCTAAATTTTTCAAGTATTGGTCGGGACCATGGGAAATTGTAAAGAAACCGACAGACGTTACGTATGCGATCGAACCTCGATTTGAGAGTCCTATCCGCCATCGGCCTTGCACAGTCCATCAAAATCGCCTTCGGAAATGTTTGCCGCAAATGGGACCTGCCACACGCACACCACTTGCTGCGCCTACACGAACAACTCTTACTGCGCCTGCACACACGTACAATACCCGGTCTCGCACTTCAATTTAATTTGAATTGTCTCATTAACGAATAATTCTTTGATGTCGCTTCCTCGTAGATCGACGGATTTCGCCTCGCCATGTGTTTGCCTGTTTCCTTACTGTTTAGCGCCTACTGATATTGCTGTTTTGTTTCAAGTATACAACCCGCAGTTCGCCGAATTTCGAAACGCCATGCGCTCGCCTGTACCTTTGTTGTCTACCGTCATGCCTGTGTTTTGTTTGCGTATATGTGTGAACGTGTTGCGTGTGCGGGCAGGCGCTTCGGAAGTTGTCGTCTTCCGGGGTGCCTGTCGTTTCTTTGTCATTGTCCTTTCCCTTGGTGTTGCGTGTGCAGGCAGGTGCTTCGGAAGTTGTCGTCTTCCGGGGTGCCTGTCGTTTCTTTGTCATTGTCCTTTCCCTTGGTGTTGCGTGTGCAGGCAGGTGCTTCGGAAGTTGTCGTCTTCCGGGGTGCCTGTCGTTTCCTCGTCGTTGTCCTTTTCGTTATTCTTAGATCGCCTCAAGATTTACAACATTATATGTTGTTGTTGTTGTTGTGTTTATTTTAATTCGCAAACCAAACGGGCAGATCTGCCCAATGAAAAGGTGGCGAATGCAGATAGAAAGCAGTAATAAATGAAATTGGGGACTGATGTAATTAGGATAGAGGTGGATATGCATGCCTTAAAATATCGATTAAATTCATGATTGTGTTTACTACTGTTTTCACTATTTTCCTTGCTCTCTCAGAAGTTATTCGCAGGTAAATTTAAATTTGTGTTGTCCCATAAACGTCTTTATATTCGATCTATTTGCAATTTCCCCCTTCCTTTTCTCCACGTGGGCGCGAAGTCGTTTTCAAGTAGGGGTGGTATGTTAGGTTCAAGATCTCACATATGCACGCACTCGCACACTCGTACGCACTCGCACACTCGAACTCACCTTTACAGGTGCGAACTCACCTTTACTCTCGTACTCACCTTTTCAGGCGTGCACTCACCTTCACTCTCGTACTCACCTTTTTTCAGGCGCGAACTTAGGGTAGGACCAAGAGTACATAACCCCCCAGAGTGTGCAACTCCACTATGGGTGCTGTCCCGACAGAATTTCAAGTTGACGTCATTTTGATGATGCAATGCGCACTGTACACGGATTATCAGACGAATCCGGAACCTGTGGTTGACCGAAGCCGATCGATCCTGTACAAATTATTGCAAAGAAAAACGTGTGATGCGTTGACACCCGTACACATGTTGTAAATCACTGCTGCAAGGAGCATTGCGTCATAAATAATGACGTCAACTTGAAATTCTGTCGGGACAACAGGGTATGTGGGAGTTGCACACTCTGGGGGGTTATGTACTCTTGGTAGGACTAAAGGGACAAGCTTATCTATTTTTGCGGATTTTCTTTCATAAAAAATAAACGTCACAGGCTGCTCTTCGGAGGTGTCCGCGTCCCAGCGGTCCGGGCAAGCGACCGCATCTCAGTGGGACACTTGTCCGTGGCCTTTGTACTGGAATCTGTGAGAGAGGCTTTCCAGCAGGGAGTAGTACAATGTATTGTACTACTCCCTGCTTTCCAGGGACTACACACCTGGGTACCGGGTATGGACAAATCCCGGATCCCTGGTGTTGCTCCTTTTTTGTTCCTTTCCTTTTTATTTGTTTTTGCTGAGAAAGAAACGTTGCTGCATGAAAAGCTTTCTGTTCACGCCAGCGCCTTTGGCATTTGCTCTAGTAACATTGCTGGCTGATAATGGTCATTGCTCGTGATGCCAATGGTGAAACTTCCTGACTCTGAAAATGTAGCTTGAACTAAGAGCTCCAAGTATCAAGTTTAGTTTTTCGTTGTGCCAGACCTATTGTTAGAAGCTGCAGAGATGAGGAGCAAGGGCCTAGCCTAGGGAGGCGTTGGCCCTAATAATGGTGTTTATGGCCCTGAAGACGCCAGCAGCTTTCACTTGTCAGGATGACAGCCAAGTTGGAGCAGGCAGATGACAGATTATTTGAGCATTTATAGCAGATCGTCTCAGCACCTCATGGTTACTAGTATCTGACAAATGCCTATTGCTAGTCTGCATTAGAGCATAGCAGAATTGATCATGTCACAAGTAGTTACAAGACTTGATGTCCTACGATTATGCTCAGATCATGTTGCAACTTCACGGGAATATTCGTCCTGCCACTGTGCGCTCTCCCAGAATTGCATGCAGAAGTTACATGCCTGTCACAGTGTGCAATGGACAACGCGTTTGCATTGCTTATAGATGCAAGCGGATGGAGTGTAGACCAGATGAGAGAAAGTGATCCGGATATTCAACTAGCTTGGACTGCCATAATTAATTGGCCAGATGCCTGGACCATCTGAACATTGCTCCGAACCAATCCACAGAAACAATACCCACACAGGAAGCCAAATGATAAACCCATTCAGCAGCTATCGAACCTTTCATCAAAACGTAATGCAGTGCATGCCTACTACTACTACTCAAATGAGATCAACGGATGCCACATGCAGATACAACGTGGAGGCTCAGTATTTTGAAGAACACAGTGCAGTCTAGACAACTAGAACAACGAGTCTTGCACCTAATGTCCCTGATTTGCTTGCCGTATTTAGGTCCTTGCAATTCTCCGATGGTTATGTACCACAGTATGAGATATATGAGGGATCCCGGCAGCATGATAGATCCATCGGTACGTGAAATTCTCCTGGACGTTTGTGTGTGGTTATAGTGGTACAGGACATGTGATGTACGCCTCTTTGGTCGCTCACACATGATCCATTACCAGCATTGGTTACACTTTATTATCAATTAATATTTGTTATGACTTACGCTGGTCTGCGTACCCACCCAATCTACTCTAAAAAGTAGAGACTCTCGCTTGCCATTAATTTATCCGATAGTTTGACTCTCTAGGAGTTTCCCTACTACATGTATTATATGATAATTTATATTACCAATGCTCTAGACAGCAAGCTGTTTCACAATTATCCTTCTACATGACATTGTATATCTTCTTGACACCATGACTTTCTTTGAAAGTCCTGTAGCTATGAAATGTTATTTGCTGCAGGTCATGTGTGTGTGTGTGTGTGCATGCGTGAATGTCCCACGCGTGGGTAAATATACAGTCATGTACGTGTTCTGTGCCACACAATTTCAGTATCTGTATGACAGCACAGCGGCAGGCATAGCGCGCGCGAGAGAGAGAGAGAGAGACAGTGTCAAGGAAGCTGCCGCTGCACCCGAGAGAGAGAGAGTTTTAATTATATCTCTGATTTGACTTCTGCAGTACTACATGTACTTGTATGATCGAGCGTACGAGTGTGTGTGTGTGCGTGTGTGGGTGTATGAATGTCCCACGCATAGGTAAATATACAGCCAAGTCTGTGGTGCCACACAATTTCATTATGTGCAGAACAGTGGGCCGGCACAGAGATAGAGACAGACAGACACAGAAAGACAGACACAGAAACAAAGGGATGCGCATAAAGAGCGTCAGACAGAGACACGAACTCAGAGAGAAAGAGACAAAGACGAACAGACAGACGATCAGACCCAGAAAGAGAGGGACAAACATTAAGAAAAACAGGAGAGACAGACAGACACACAGACTCAGGAGAATAACAGACAGAGATAGGTAATGTGTGTGTGTGTTTGGGTGTGAATGTCCCACGCATAGGTAAATGTACAGCCACGTATGTGGTGCCACACGATTTCATTATGCGCAGAACAGTGGCCGGTACAGAGATAGAGACAGACAGACACAGAAAGACAGAGACAGAAACAAAGGGATGCACATAAAGAGCGACAGACAGAGACACGGACTCAGAGAGAAAGAGAAATGTACAGCCACGTGTGTGGTGCCACACAAATTCATTACGCGCAGAACAGCGGCCGGTACAGAGATAGAGACAGACAGACCCAGAAAGACAGAGACAGAAACAAAGGGATGCACATAAAGAGCGACAGACAGAGACACGGACTCAGAGAGAAAGAGAAATGTACAGCCACGTGTGTGGTGCCACACAAATTCATTACGCGCAGAACAGCGGCCGGTACAGAGATAGAGACAGACAGACCCAGAAAGACAGAGACAGAAACAAAGGGATGCACATAAAGAGCGACAGACAGAGACACGGACTCAGAGAGAAAGAGACAGAGACAAAGACAGACAGACAAAGACGATCAGACCCAGAAAGACAGAAACAAGAAGAGAGGGACAAACATTAAGAAAAAACAGGAGAGACAGACTGCGTACCCACCCAATCTACTCTAAAAAGTAGAGACTCTCGCTTGCCATTAATTTATCCGATAGTTTGACTCTCTAGGAGTTTCCCTACTACATGTATTATATGATAATTTATATTACCAATGCTCTAGACAGCAAGCTGTTTCACAATTATCCTTCTACATGACATTGTATATCTTCTTGACACCATGACTTTCTTTGAAAGTCCTGTAGCTATGAAATGTTATTTGCTGCAGGTCATGTGTGTGTGTGTGTGTGTGCATGCGTGAATGTCCCACGCGTGGGTAAATATACAGTCATGTACGTGTTCTGTGCCACACAATTTCAGTATCTGTATGACAGCACAGCGGCAGGCATAGCGCGCGCGAGAGAGAGAGAGAGACAGTGTCAAGGAAGCTGCCGCTGCACCCGAGAGAGAGAGAGTTTTAATTATATCTCTGATTTGACTTCTGCAGTACTACATGTACTTGTATGATCGAGCGTACGAGTGTGTGTGTGTGCGTGTGTGGGTGTATGAATGTCCCACGCATAGGTAAATATACAGCCAAGTCTGTGGTGCCACACAATTTCATTATGTGCAGAACAGTGGGCCGGCACAGAGATAGAGACAGACAGACACAGAAAGACAGACACAGAAACAAAGGGATGCGCATAAAGAGCGTCAGACAGAGACACGAACTCAGAGAGAAAGAGACAAAGACGAACAGACAGACGATCAGACCCAGAAAGAGAGGGACAAACATTAAGAAAAACAGGAGAGACAGACAGACACACAGACTCAGGAGAATAACAGACAGAGATAGGTAATGTGTGTGTGTGTTTGGGTGTGAATGTCCCACGCATATGTAAATGTACAGCCACGTATGTGGTGCCACACGATTTCATTATGCGCAGAACAGTGGCCGGTACAGAGATAGAGACAGACAGACACAGAAAGACAGAGACAGAAACAAAGGGATGCACATAAAGAGCGACAGACAGAGACACGGACTCAGAGAGAAAGAGAAATGTACAGCCACGTGTGTGGTGCCACACAAATTCATTACGCGCAGAACAGCGGCCGGTACAGAGATAGAGACAGACAGACCCAGAAAGACAGAGACAGAAACAAAGGGATGCACATAAAGAGCGACAGACAGAGACACGGACTCAGAGAGAAAGAGACAGAGACAAAGACAGACAGACAAAGACGATCAGACCCAGAAAGACAGAAACAAGAAGAGAGGGACAAACATTAAGAAAAAACAGGAGAGACAGACTGCGTACCCACCCAATCTACTCTAAAAAGTAGAGACTCTCGCTTGCCATTAATTTATCCGATAGTTTGACTCTCTAGGAGTTTCCCTACTACATGTATTATATGATAATTTATATTACCAATGCTCTAGACAGCAAGCTGTTTCACAATTATCCTTCTACATGACATTGTATATCTTCTTGACACCATGACTTTCTTTGAAAGTCCTGTAGCTATGAAATGTTATTTGCTGCAGGTCATGTGTGTGTGTGTGTGTGCATGCGTGAATGTCCCACGCGTGGGTAAATATACAGTCATGTACGTGTTCTGTGCCACACAATTTCAGTATCTGTATGACAGCACAGCGGCAGGCATAGCGCGCGCGAGAGAGAGAGAGAGACAGTGTCAAGGAAGCTGCCGCTGCACCCGAGAGAGAGAGAGTTTTAATTATATCTCTGATTTGACTTCTGCAGTACTACATGTACTTGTATGATCGAGCGTACGAGTGTGTGTGTGTGCGTGTGTGGGTGTATGAATGTCCCACGCATAGGTAAATATACAGCCAAGT
>NC_088653.1:2230077-2247577 GCF_964019385.1 Sycon ciliatum | reverse complement strand
GAAAAACTGAAATATTTGGAGCTCTTAGTTCAAGCTACATTTTCAGAGTCAGGAAGTTGGAAATGGCAAGAAACCCAGCTTCCCGTCACCTTCTAAGTTGACATCACGAGCAATGACCATTATCAGCCAGCAATGTTTTACTAGAGCAAAGGCGCTGGCGCATGGCGGGAACAGAAAGCTTTCCATCCAGCAACGTTTCTTTCTCAGCAAAAACAAATAAAAAGGAAAGGAACAAAAAAGGAGCCATACCCGATACCCGGGTACCCAGGTGTGTAGTCCCTGGAAAGGCTCTCCCACAGATTCCAGTACAAAGGCCACGGCCAAGTGTCCCACTGAGATTCGGTCGCTTGCCCGGACCGCTGGGACGCGGACACCTCCGAAGACTCGGAAGAGCAGCCTGTGACGTTTATTTTTTATGAAAGAAAATCCGCAAAAATAGATAAGCTTGTCCCTTTAGCCTTTCGCGCGAACTTACCTTTACAGGGACGTACTCACCTTTTCAGGCGCACACTCGACGTACTCACCTTCACAGACTCGCATTCACCTTTACCCTCGTACTCGCCCTTGTCCCCTTTCCTAACCTTTTCTTCCTTTGGCCTGGGTCAGTCCGTGCGCCAAGCCCTTGAGTAGCCTGTTTTTTATTTGCAACCGCGGGAAAAATCGAGGTGCAAAAAGATGACGACGACACAATTGTTTTGTTGGGAATTTGCAACCTTATTTGGATCTGAACTGGCGTGTGCTGGAGGAATCCTTGTTCATAACTTGGTTTGCTGCTGAGGTATGTCCCTTTGTCACCTATGTCACTTTAGCTGAGGTTCGTTGCGCCCAACTGTAGACCATGAAGACCTGTGTTTGCACTACATATTTTTTCGTCGTAATCGTACCATCAACTTGCTTGTCGTGCTGGAGTGGATAGCATATAGCGGACACTCTCGGCTTATGCTCTAAGCCAAAGGTAGATATATTTGGGTTTGGATTCCCAAAGCACATCCCAATAAGGCTATGCAAAATGGAGCGGCCCACAATTTCGTGGAGGTATGTCGAATTGTGTGGAATTTTGCACTAAAGTAATTGTGCTTGAACAAGGACGTTTTGGCTGCTTATTTTCCTTGGGCACCTCTACATTGCAAACTAGTCCCCTTGCTGTTTTGTCTTCGACATCTATACGGAATTTCTATGTAAGTCGTGTGATTGGGGCCCAGATTTTAATCAAAATCCAGCAGTATTCCTGGCTGCTGATCTAGTTTGCTAAAGTTCTGGCTGAAGGTAGTCTGTGGAACAGTTTCTTTTGTATGTACCATGGTAGGACGTTCATTACATAATTATAGATGGAGTACATAGTCAAAGAAACTTTTTATATAGTTTAGCACAACTGCACAGAAGTGCAGGTCCTGAAAGAAAAGCAAGTGCTGGAGACGCAGGGTCCGCAGCATGTGCGAATGCATTGTGAGAGCATGTGTCTTCGAATTCAGCATCACACACATATACACACTCACACACGCGCGCATGCGTGCACACACACACACACACACACACACACATACAAACACGTATCACACACACACACACACACACGCACACACACCATTGGACCATTGGACGCCCATCGCCGGAGGCGATGATAAAGATGCTACAGCAGAAGCCATAGAAGCACACACACACACACACACAGACACGCGCGCGTCATCTGGCGCGGGCTGGGTGTTGCATGCTGAACATTCTGTACTTGCAGCCTTATCTTGATCATGTGTGATAGTTGTGTCACAGGTTTTTGCCGTATTTTCTGGATTCTCTGTGCTTTCTGTAGATGGTCTTGCGCGCTCGTCATCAACAGCACTAGGTCCAGTGGGCCAATCAGGCTGAATGGCATCATCCAGCTGTGACTGGGGTGTAGGTAAGTGTCTCTGCGTGCTCTGGTGGTCGACTTGTGGCTTCTGGCCTTCAATCATTGTTCTTGCACGGGACCTCAGCCTGCCTCGCATACCCTGTGGTTCACTTGTGTCGGCAGGCTGTGATGCACAGTGGAATCCTTGATGTGGCACTCGGTCTATGTTGTTGCACGCGACGATATTGCCACTGATGGGCTTTGGTGTGATGCTCTGAATAGATGTACATGTACCATGAAAGCCTCTTGATTGGTCTCCGTAGTACATTCGCCTGCCTGGCTCGTTTTTGTCGATATTATCCACTGTTGCAATGGAGAACTTTGCGTGAGGTATCTCACTGTTCATTCCGAGCTCTGATTTCTTATCCATGATGGTCTTTTGATATCGCTTGTAGGAGTCGCCACCTGCTGTTGCGCCGACTCGAGCTAGTACTCGCATGAGCTCGCTGGAATTGCTATGTGCATCCACAAATGTCCGAAAGAACAAGCTGGAAAGGGTAAGTGCATGCTGGTGTGCTTGCATGCATCATGCATGATAGAACAAACAAGCACCGGATCATCTTTGCACGGTGGTTGGATGCTTGACTTCCTTCTGACTCCGATTGGCCGTACATCATCAGCCAAATGTTTCCCCACAACTCACTGTCCACACTATCCACCACTGCGTCCAGCTTCATTTCCGACAGTGAAGTTAGGTCGTTATGCTCTTTGTGCTTGACTTTTGATTTATGAGTGCATTGCAGCCGACAGCTCTGATACGAAGGATGATGGGCCACTGGGTTGGCTTGTGTGCTGTGTGTGCTGGGTTTCATTTTGTGCTCTGTGTTTCAGGGTCTGGGATCGTGCAACGGCGAGGGAATTGTATAAGCACAGAACTGTGTCACACCCTGTACGATACAGGAGCGTACCTCGTTTCTTACTGGTACCATATGACCCATGACTGAGATGAGCGCCAAGCTTCGAAATAAGGCTGGACAGTAGCCACCGGTTGTTGCAGTCGCTGGATGGTGAAGAAATCAGCAGCCGTTGCCAGAAGAAGAGAACGGTTCTCGAGGAATGCAAGACAGACAAATCTTGCTGTTGCCAGCAATGCAGACTCCTCGGGTGAGGTGCATTGGTGCATTTCGTCTGTTATACTCTGCACCAGGCTCTCCAGCTTGAAGTCAGTAGTCTGACTGTCCACCATATCCAGTTGGCCTTTATAACAGGCTAGGCAAAAAGCACTATCCGCGGTGACCGTAAGACCACGCTCAGTGTGCAGCTGACGCTGAACTGCTCCGACGTTCGGACATTTACGCTTAACACCCCTTATTTGTGCGCCACACATGGTGCATGTGGGCCTGTTGCTGTCATGTAGCTGCATGTTATGCCGGTTGCAGAGACCCGCTGGCTGATCGTTTGCGTTTACTTTCACGTTAAGCTTCTCGGCCAGCTCTACTGCTTGTAATGAAACTGTGACATGCCGTGGCAAATCACAACCATCTACTGAGCAGTCTGGTATTGTTGCGGGTGTTGGTGCCGGTGCTGCAACATGCTGTGCAGGCATGCACGTTGTCAGTGACAGGCGCTAGGCATTGGCTCTGCTGAATGATTTATGAGCCTTTTCATGCATTTCTTGCAGATACATGCATTTCGTGGTATTGTAGGGTGATGTGCATATTCCCAGCATTGCGTGGTATCGGGGTGGGCATATCTGCCATCAAGGGGAACATCTTGGCAGGCTACACATGGTCCGCATTGCCTGTCAGGATGCAGTTTCGAGCCCCGGCTTTGGCGGCCCATTTGGACTTGGTCACAGTGCGGACACTCGTGGTTTCTTCCTGGCCTATAGCAACACCATCTGTCCGCCCATTCGCGTAGTTTTATCAGAGATAGAGCCTTGCAAAATAAGACGGCCCACAATCTCCTGCGACGTATTTACGAAATGGGAAATTGAGAAGAGAAACAAAAAGGCACCGGAACGACTTGAGATGTCGAATATCGAGGTGCACTTTCGAAAAATGTGCTCATCGCTCACCCTTATAACACCATAACGGCGCAAAAGCAATCGATATAGGAGGATAAGCCTGTATTCTCGAGGTAACCAATAGTCGAAAATTGAGAATAATTCGGTATGTCACTAAATTCGTCTTCAAATTTCCCGCGGTTGCAAATAAAAGTGCAACTTTTAGACGACTTTTTTGAACTTGGCGCACGGACTGGGGTAGCTGGACTCGCGCTTTAGCACATTTATTTCCATAGCTACCCAGGCCCATGATAAGCTCTGGCTGGGACATTTTCTCTCGGTCTTGTCTTTCAATCGAACCTCTGAGACTCTCTTTCCACTGTTGTCGAATTGAGATTTGAACATATTGAACCTCGTCCTCTTGTGATCGTGGCCGTTTCGTGAGATCTTCCGATCCTAACAAAATAATAATAATGTTCGCTTAAAATACTAAGAACTGTCCTTAACATGTAAAGACACATCTGCTGCGTTTTCATGGTCAATAGCCAAGAGACTTGAATAACGACTGATAAAGATATTTCCTTTGTACTCCCCATAACAACATCAATGTCCTTATCCTTAATGTTGTACAATACCTGTCTTTGTACAATACCTGTCGTTGCAAATTCTATATTATTATTTTGATGTTGGAGTTTGGATTGAGTTTCTTTCCTTTCTTCCTCTTCCTTCCCCTACTTCTTGTCCCTTTGGTATTTGGCTTTTTATTTTTTTCACTTTCTTTTTGCTGTCCCACCCATGGAAATATTTCCCGTCGGGTCTGGCTTATCGCCTTCGAAAGAAGTGAATAAAGGAGACATAATAATAATAACACGGATACGCGTACAACATGCACAGCCGTGCTATACATGCTTCGGCTGCTGTTCTCTAGCTCTGTCCAATATGTATATCAATATTCTGCTTTTACTACTACATGCATGTAGCCGTGCAGCAATAATAGTACATTTAGTTGCGAATGCATACCCAAGGTGGAGGGCAGTCAGGCGTGATAGATGCCAGCAAGAGTACATGAAAACCAGAGGGTGCAGCTTGGGGCCTTTTCTCCTACGTAAGTTTCTACTTAAGGTGCTTGGTATTAGATCTACCAACGCGTGGTAGCGGCGTGCTGTGCACGTGCACAGCAGACATTGTGTTGCAGTGCAGTCCGTTTTCAGATGTGCATGCGAGAGGAACTTCCTTCTTCGGAACTGCTTCTTGCATGAGCTGTTTCGGGGGGAGGGTTGAAATCAACTCGGGGCGAAATTTCCACTCGCAATGCGTCATGTAAACGCGCCATTCACTTTGTGAACATGGCGGGTTGAAATCTGACCCGGGTTGAAACGCTTCATGTAAACACAGCCTATGACATCCGAGTTTGCCTTGTGTGACAATAACCTATCCGAGATACCGGCACACCCTGTAGATTCGAGCACTGGGTTCATTGTCGAGTGCGACCTTGATGTACCCACTTCGCTGCACCACTACTTTAACGATTATCCACATCCACATCCACATCAAGAAGTGATGAGAACATTCTCAGACAAGCTATCACCGTACCAACTAGCACTTGTGGAGGAGCTCAAAGTGCCAGCCGTACATGGAGTCAAGTTGACAGCCCGTCACCTACCCAAGTCCAAGCATGTGGTTGGTTGGTTGGTTGTGTTTATTTGAATTCGCAAACCGAACGGACTGAACATGTCCAATGACAAGGAAGCGAATGAAGTCCAAATAACCCAGGAATGGGGACACAGATGAAAAGAAAATATGGGAACAGAAGGGTCTCAGCAAAGGAAGAAGAGAAAGGAAGGAAAGAAAAAGAATAATGGAGAAGAAGAAGAAAAATCGTGGTCACGGCGAGAAGAAAGCTTTTCGCAAAAAGAGAAAGGAAAGGATAAAGGAGAAAATGGGGAGACACATTGTGGTTATGGCCAAAGCCGGAGTAGCGGCAGGACACAGTAGACATAACAAACCAGGAACAAACACGCATGAAGCATGGGCCATGCCGGCCCAGAAGCGGGAGACACCAACAGGAAGAGAGAAGAGAAGAGAGAGAGAAATCGAAGCATTGCACATCTACATGTACGCCCACACACCCACACATCCACACATCCACACATCCACACCCCCCCCCCCACACACACACACACACACACATACACACACACACACACACACACACACACACACACACACACACACACACACATAGATGTACATACCCACACCTACACACCAATACACACATACTCCGACACATACCCCCCCCCCCACACACACACACGCACATGCGCGTGCACACACACACACACACACACACACACACACACACACACACACACACAAACACACACACACACATGTACATTGACAGCCACACATACAATTGCTTTGCAATGTTCTCAGTTAATAAAAGAAAGGGGACTGCGGCAGCACGGAACTGACGAGGAACAGAGATGGAGCGAATACTGCTAGGCAGGTTGTTCCAGCATAGCGCACCCTGGAAGGCGAATGTCCCCTTTCCAGAGTTGCTGCGGGCGGTTGGCAGGCAGAGACCCATGCTGGAGTCCAGGCGCGTGGACCGGCCACAAGCTGGCAGCAAGAGAACCTGAAGCTCAGGACTTGCTTGGCCGTAACGGCAGCGCCATGCAAGGAATGCCAGCTTCTGCTTGTACACTTCGGTTACCCGATACAGTGAGAGGCGCTCCAGTAGGTCATGTGCGGATGTCCATGGCGGGCGTCCGAACACTACACGGGCACCACGGTTTTGCAGAACCTGTAGTCGATGACAGTGCCTGGCTGCCAGAGATGTCGAGAATGCATTTGATCCATATAGAAGATCGGGCATTATGATGGACTTGAAATAAGTTATCCGACCCTGTGTGCTGAGGCAACGCCGCATTCTCCACAGGACTCCGATCTTTCGTGATACACTGTTTGCACAGCGGGTTACGTGGTCATCCCAAGACATGTTGCTATCAAATGTTATGCCAAGGTACCTGGCAGACTCCACAAGAGGAAGCAGGGTCCCGTTAAAGTTCACCGAGAGTGGAGTATGCTTCTCAGGTAGGTTCCCAGAAATGGAGATCACCTGGCTTTTGGAAGCATTCATGATCAAGCCACGGTCGTTTAGCCAGTTAGCTATAGCTAAAGCTGACGCAGACAGAATTGCAGACACTTCAGACTTAGTCGGTTTGCTGCAAGTGAAACCAATGTCATCTGCAAACTGCAAAGACAAAGCTTGTCCAGCAACATAGGGTATTTCCCGAGTTTATACGTTGAACAAAATGGGGCCGAGCACAGATCCCTGTGGCACTCCGCAGGTGCAGAGAGTGATAGTGCTGCGTGATGGTCCGATACACACACGCTGGGTCCGTTCGGAGAGGTAAGAAATGAACCACCGCAGGGCTGTGGCCGTGACACCAACATTGAAGAGGTCGAGAATTAGTTGGTGATGTCTAACTTTATCGAATGCTTTTGACATGTCCAGTAAGCAGACACCTGTGTACATTCGTTTGTCCCGGGCATTAAGGATACGGTTGGTGATGAGAGCTATAGTCTGTTTCAAAAAGATTTACAATCAGGTTTGGGTCTAAAAAAGTATGAAGATAAGGGAAATTTGGACAACAAAGTACATAGAATGGCTTGTTAGGACACGGCAAATTGTTCTGTGAAGGTTTCGGAACAATTGGACCAACCGTTAAGGAGTTAGAATTTCGGCCAGGTTTCCGGCCTTTTCCCATGGTTTACAATTTGCCCAGGAAGCCAGTATTGATTTTTTTATCAAAACCCACGATTTCTCCTTTCCTTTTTGGCCTTGTGGTTATGAATGCTGTCTCCTGACCATGAAGTTGTGAGTTCAAATCCCAACCTATCCTCAAGTCAAACTTTTTTTTCATTGTTTTGGTGATCAAGCTGGTACAAGACAAAGAAGATGGCTGCACCAAACGACTTGTTGTTGGAGGTCGCGCTTCCTGCCGAACTGACTGACACTTGACTGGCTCACGCCATGTGAACACACCCACAACACTGCAATGGTGTGAGTGAATATGGAAGTCAGGGAGTCATCGCGCTGTAGCTTTTCGAGATTTATTTTTAGTATTTCAAGATCGCCAATTTATTTGAATTTAGCAGTCAACGCCGTCTTCTATCAGCATTCACAAGCGTCTGTTTTTCTCAAAATGTCGTCGAAGTCACACGGATAGCTTTGCCAAGTCATGGCCTTGGGAATGAGTCCGTGTCGATGTCGTTTTCGTCACACGGTGAGTGAATTGCATCGCAGCTCAAAGAAACTATTTTGGTCACAAAACGGATTGGGACACATGCCGCTCGTCAACATTTACAACACTTTCGTTTCGACATGTCCTCTCTGACTCCATTATCGATACGAAGAAGAACTCGTTTGTTGTAAACCAGACGTACGTCCATGACTGTGTCAATTCGTCAACGTGAGTGAGTTGTCATTTTTCCTGCTTTCGCGCGGGATATTTCTTCGAGTTCACAGTGAGTTTTTCCAGGCAGCGCTCGAGTGCTCATACGGTAAGACGCCAAACTCCGCGGGCGATCGCCAGAGTTGTAAATCTTTTTGAAACGGACTGTAGTGCATCCTCAGTGGAATGGCCGCTGAGAAATGCAAACTGAGTGGAGGGAAGTGACTCCGTGATGTTCATGACTGATACAAGTCCCTTCTGCACCAGCTTCTCTAATAGCTTAGACAGGATTGGGAGAAGGGAAATGGGACGGAAGTGAGTGGGAACTGCTGGGTCACCAGCTTTATATAGCGGTGATACGTGTGCAAGCTTGAAGGCAGAGGGTACTGTACCACGGGATAGTGAGGCATTGAAGAGAGCAGCAACAGACGGAGCAATGATATCAGCATAGCACTTCAGAAGTACTCCTGGGATGCTGTCACTGCCTGTGTCCTTGGCTGTATTGATGCCTCTCGGGAGACGATAAACAGAGTTGGTTCGGACATACTGGAAAGCTGATAACGCTGTGGGGCGTGATGGACCCTGTGGCATGGTGAGCACAGGGGGTCTATCATTATCAGTCACAACTTTACTGAAGGCTGTGGCGACATCCTCCACATCACACGTTGGCTCAATACGTTGGCGAGTTCGAGATGTTACAGTGTTGATGATATGCCACAGTTTGCCTGGATTGCTACTATGTGTTATACTACCGTACACTGCAGCTGTATTCGCGTCTGGGCATGGTGGTGACAGCGGTTCGCAAGCTGTTGGGATTTCAGCAGAGTGCCTGGATGGCCCCCTACATCGGTCTGAACACTGCGCTTCGCACAAGGGCTCCAACCGACTTTGAGAAGGGCTTTTAGGCGCCGTTCACATGAGAAAATAAGCCCGGGCTTGTTCAACCCTAGGCTTACGATAAGCCCGCCTTGATCTGTCACCCAGTCATTTTTAGAGCGCGCGTTCACATGGTCAGGCGGGCTTATTCGGCTCGCCCCGAGCTCAACTAGCCCTACCCTTGACCCCCGAGCTTATCCAACCCCCAGGGCTTATTTTGTCATGTAAACGGTCAAGAAGGGCTTATAAGCGAGTTTTTTCCGTATTTTTCGATGTTGCCTCGTGAACCTGAGAGAATGTGGCCTTGGACAGTGCGTCTCTTTTATTTATTTCTTGGTATGTTTTCTTCTGGTTTTTGTCCAGTGGAAGGTCCTAGCCCATCCTTCACCTTCTCGAAAAATAAGTGACATTGGAAAAGCAGTAGAAACCTGAGCTGGCATTTCTTGATCCAAATTTCATCAGACACGAACATTTACCGCTGCCCGACTAATACAATCGTGCGTCTTGTGGCGAAATGTCCGGTCACCGCTGTCGAGTGCGCTTCACGAATAAGACGACTACGAAATGTGCGAGGAACAATCAATTGGCTAGCATTAATCTGAAGTCTTCGATAAACCAAACAATAGTCGACAAAAAGTTACACCTTTTTCAGTCCAGAGAGCGCGTGCGCCTGGACGAGTCGGTTGCTTATTGCGGTTGTCGTTTTGTAATAGGTTTTTGATTTCTTGAAGATCTTGATCATTGTCAGTAGCTTCTTGCCATTCCCTAAATGCCTCATCACTGCCTAGAAAATGTAGCAAGTTAACAAGGTCTACAATAAGCGAATCAATACTATAGTATTGGTACGTTTGGCCCTCATTTTGTTGGGTCTTGTTGAGACAGCTAAAATGCCGCTCTACGCAATCTGAGGTCCAAGGCTTTCTGACGATGTACAAAACAACGATGCTTACCATACAACTTTTTGCCGTATCGATCGACTATAGAGTATAGTTTGTTGAAATTGGAAAAGACGACTATCCGCCATGCGCACATTTCGAGAATAGACACATCAGGGCCACTTCCACGTCCTCTCCAAACTACACCACCGTGTCTCGGAACGGCACAACAACTCAATTTCACATTCTTGTTCGGCTTCTTGCCCAAATTCAACAGATTTTCACAATTCAAACTGCGCTGCAAAGCTCAGATGCCAAAGGGAAATCCCCTGGCACGCTCCTCAACAAAAAGAAGTCATGAACAAAACAATTCGTGTTCACTCTGGGCCGTGATTTCCGTGTTCATCTTGTCGCCGCTCAATGAATTCTTATCCTATCGTGAAGAACGTTATATCGCCGCAAAGATGTGGTCAAGACCCTTCCAACGGTGTATTGATTATCGCGATGCGTTTATGTTTGACGAAGTTACGAAAGTTTGTACACTGGTCTATGCACTGCGATATATCGCGCGAATGTTTTGCGAGTTAACCCTTTGCCGGTCTAACTCAATGTATGTGAGGGGTGGTCACGCAAATACATGTACACACAACCAGCAATAACTCAAGAACCTTGTGATGTAGGTATGGGTAAACCATATATTTTCAAAATCTGAGTGCCTGAACGCGTCCAGAAAATTCAAATATGACTAGGTCCAGGGAAGGATAGGGCCCATGGTAGCCCTTCAAGTTGAGAGAAAATACAATTGCGAATGAAATACACGAATATCACAGCACGTAGGGCATACCAAGTTCGTGATGGAGCTGAAGTCGTACGATAAACAATCAGGTAAGGGCTACGTCTTTACAAGAAATGTAGGCTCTCTACAATACCGCCATTGAACACCAAAACCTCGCCATCGGCGATACGCCAGCAGCAGCAATTCCCATTGCACGATATCGCAGTTTCGGTTTGTTCATCTCAGCGCTGCTCGCGTCAGATTCACTCTCGCTCAGATGAGTACTCAGGCGCGAGCTTACGCATGCTGTCTTCTGCCGAACGGAATTACACGGCCGCCGAGCGAGAAACTTTGGCTGTAGTGTACGCCCTGCAGTGCTGGCGAGTCTACCTATTTCGCCACTTTCAACTCTACACCGACAACATGGGCGTTGTCTACCTCAGGACCAAACCAAACTTAACCAAGAGAGAGGCTCGATGGATTGAATTCCTGGCCGACTATGACTACACGGTACATCACAAGCCAGGGAAGTGTAACATAGCAGACCCGTTGTCACGTCGACCAGACTTGGAACTGAATGGAATCGAGTTCTCTCTGGATGTGAATCAAGGAATTGCGAATCAGATCTCAGCAGGGTATGATAGTGACCCAGAGCTTTCGCCAGTAATCATGCGCTTGATGGCTTGCAGCGAAGACGCCATGCATGAGCGAGACGTCTGGAACAGTGTGGACCGGCGGCTGTACCTAGTAACATCGGGCGATGCTCGCCTCTGCATTCCTCGCGGTCCAGTACGGCTGCAACTGCTCAAACAGAATCATGATTGCCTGACGGCCGGCCATCCGGGGAGAGACAGGACCTACCTGAAGCTGAGCAGATACTTCTATTGGCCAGGCATGAGAAGTACTGTGAAGGACTTCGTTAAATCTTGCGACCGGTGCCAACGCGTAAAGGGTAGCCAGACCAAGGCAGGACTGTTGCAGTCCCTTCCAGTCCCCGAACAGCCCTGGACAGACATCAGCATGGATTTCATCATGGCACTGTGCTGACCTGCCGAGGACATAGCGCCATTCTAACCTTTGTGGACCGTCTGACGAAGTATGTGCACCTGATCCCGACGACTGTTCATGTTGACTCTAAGGAGGCAGCCCGATTGTACGTGGATCATGTGTTTGCTGCCCATGGCTTGAGCAAAACGATAGTTTGTGATCGAGATCCGCGATTCACGTTGGCGTTCTTCAAGGAGGTTTTCAGTATTCTTGGCGTGGAGCTAAAAATGAGCACGGCCAACCACCCGCAGACCGATGGCATGACTGAGCGTGTGAACCGTGTCATTGAGGATACGCTAAGAGCTTTCGTCAACCATAGGCAAAACAATTGGGATGAACTCCTATCGCTATGTGAGTTTGCGATCAACAATGCCGATCAAGCGTCAACAGGTAACACGCCATTTTTCCTCAACCATGGATGCCATCCAGTTACTCCCTCGAGCTTATTGACGAAGCAGAAAGCTGGAGCTGGCATGGACACGAATGGTCCGCTGTCATGGCTGGATGGCCGCGTAGAGGCACTACGTGAGGCACAGGATGCCATCGTGGCGGCGCAGGCCCGGCAATCATTGTATGCGGATCGAGGACGGGTGGAGGACGCCCTGAAGGAGGGGGATGAGGTGTTGGTCTTCAGGGACTTCCTGCTGACGCCCGAGGAACGAGACAGGCCTTCACACAAATTAAGGCTCAAGTGGTATGGGCCGTTCAAGGTGCAGAAGAAAGTGGCCCCGAATGCGTACAGATTAGCTCTTCCAAGAATCATTCGGGCCCATCCAGTGTTCAATATTGCTGCCCTCAAGCTGTACCATGGCAATGAGATACCGGGCCGTACTCAGCCGGCACCTACACCCCTAACCGATGCGGATGGCCATACGCGGTACATTGTCGAAAAGGTGTTGTCGCACAAGAAGAGAGGACGGCGCACGCAGTACCTAGTGAAATGGAAGGGCTACCGAGATGCCACCTGGGAGCCGGAGGAATACTTGATGGATGAAGCAGGAAACGCTATTATTCCGCTGAAAACCTACCTGGACCGTTTTTCATAAAATTGCTATTTAATTGTCAGCCACAGTTGTATTGCTAGTTTCTACGTGTCGCAATAGAAATGTAGCATTCTGCATGATTTAGAAAAGCGATCCTGTCAGCTTTTCTATTATTGTGTTCACATGGCAGAAAAAACGACATCGCTATGCTACGTAAGTTTCTACGTAAGGTGCTCGGTATTTCACTTAGGCTACGTAAGTCTCTACGTAAGGTGCTCGGTATTAGATCTACCAACGGGTGGTAGCCGTGTGCTGTGCACGTGCACGGCAGACATTGTGCATGCAGTCCGCGGATCCGTGTTCGGATGTGCATGCGCGAGGAACTTCCTTCTTTGGATCTGCTTCTTGCATGAGCTGTTTCGGATATTTCGTCTCATGACCTGGCTTATTTCGTTTCGGCGCTGCTGAGACCTCCTTTCGCGGAATATTACTCAATGACAGGTGAGTTGACCAGTTGCCTTTGATTCATTTGCTTGTGTTGACAAGTGTGCTGATTTTGGGGCGGAATGCAATAAATAATGGAAAAGTTGACAGGATCTCTTTTCTAAATTTTGCTTTTCTGCTACCGAGCTGCGAGGCCTCCTTTTACGGAATACTCGATGACAGGTGATCTCTAAGTTGACCGGTTTCCTTCAATTCATTTGCTTATGTTCACCCTTTCATTTACGGAAACGTGTGCTGATTTTATTCGGATTTAGATCCATTTTTATCTCTTTGCCCTTGTCTACAGTGTGCGAAGAACGCGAGTTCACCTTCTTGACGGTAAGGCTTTAATATGTTAGATGTGTTGTCGAAATACAACTGTACTCATATTAATTGTACATTGGTACGTTACAAGTAAGGCACTGGTCAGTGGCATACTATCGTTGGCAGTTCCCAATCTGGAGGGAAAGGTTCATGTACCAATTGACCGAGTTTGGAAAATAAATTCGCATATCAGGGGAAATCTCTATTGTCGAGAGGTTCAGTAACTTGTTTGTTTCATACGAAACAATCCAATGGGTGCAGTCTCGTGAAAATCTCGTACTTATATGATTGGATTTGTTTACTCGAGTCTGGGCTGTTTGATTTGTGAGTACCGCCGAGATTGCACTGCCCCAAATAAAGTTTCGTGCCGCCAAAGCAAGAATTACGATCTGCAATCTGTTTGTAGTACCTGTTGTGGAGTACATGTATCGTACTTTCTCTGTTGCTGTTTCAGTTGCCGTCATGTTGCTAAAGAAAGTTTCAGTAGAGAGGTTCTACAAAACTAAAATTCGAACGAAGTTTCGCGACAGTCCCTGCGAAAGTGTGTGCGAATTTTTGCACGAACTTTGCGTTCTGCACATTTTCGTAGTTTGCGCGGGCCAAGTGCACGTACGCCATAACCCGATCTCACGAAATTTCCTACTACAGTTCATTTCGCGTTCCCAGCAAGTTTCGCGTCCAAAGGTGCGAAGTTTCGCACTTCATGATGTAGAGGGAAAGTTAATACGCATTTTCGTTTTGCATAATCTCACTAGTGACTCAATTGTTTCATACGAGACGAGTCAATGAATCGGTGTGGCTTAGAATCTTTCGCTGTAGAAGAAATCTATTCGTATGTCTATTGGATAAATAATTGTGTTCACTGGTTATAAAATAGGTTTTAAGACAAACTCACAGAATAAAATTAATACCATCGGTCCCTTGGTGTTCGTCCTAAAGAGGTTAGACTGGATATCATTCATACTCACCAAAAGATGTGTAAGATTATAATTATTATTGTGGAGTGCCTTGTTTATCTCTCAGTACCTCCAACCATAGCCTTGCCCCTTTTATCCTCGGGATCAGTGTAGTTGTTGGAACGAGGTTTTGGACTCAGCAATGTATTCGTTTACATTTTAATTCGTGTTTATTGTTCCTTCTTTGCTGTGTTGTTTTAGAAAATCGTGGACTAACAGTTTGAAGTCATTGAACTACTTCAGGATTACCATTTCAGTGCAATATGATGCTGGATGACCTTATCACGATAAGCCATGATTATAAACCATTATAAACACAGAATCAACAAAAACATCTGCGACACGCACCTGGCTACATTTCTCAAATAAATCTGATCGAGGGTGGGGAAATCTGAAATATCTGAAAGGCAAGACAATTTTATGACAGAGTCATGAAATTCTGCAACAGCAAGTTGCAACATGCACAGAATGACCTCCGTATAAAAAAAGTATCACCACCACCAGACCACGACTCACATGTTTCCCCGCCGAAGAACATGCATTATGCTAGTGCCATTTTCTGCAAGAAAAAGCTTGCACATCATGCGTATAATACGGTATTGATGTGAAGGCCATCATTTACATATTGCTATAGGGCATTCCATTGATTGGTGACAGAAAAAACAAAAGAAATTATAGCAATAAAAAATGCTTTATGGCAGTTTTCTAAAAAAAGTAATTGTGTTCTAGTCCATGGACCCCGTCTAAAAAGTAAGAAATTAACGAAATGTGATAGCCGAATATTAAAATTTCACACAAAACCTCACAATAATCACACACAGAATGAAAAGCTACATGTACCGTAGAAGACCTTTTCTCCTCGTGATCCTCTTTCCTATGCATCCATGTTGCCAATTGTTGGTGCAGTACAAGTTTAGTGTTGAAAGCAGCATTTCAAGTGTTGTGATTATTGTGAGGTTTTGTGTGAAATTTTAATTTTCGGCTATCACATTTCGTTAATTTCTTACTTTTTAGACGGGGTCCATGGACTAGAACACAATAACTTTTTTTAGAAAACTGCCATAAAGCAGTTTTTATTGATATAATTAGGATAGTGCTTCCCTGCCAGCCAGGCGTTATTTGCAGAGGACATGCACTGGATCTTGAGTTCATCAGTGTTGTTTTCGGCTACCATGCATTCCACATATCCATGCATGATCATTAGTTACCATAACTGTTCCTTCGAATTGGTACTGTTCTGACAGTTGAGAGGGGGGAATGGTGTAACAGATTCACTGTTACTACTAACACTAGGAATAGGATACACTTATCACCTGCTATTATCACGCTGCTGCTGTTAGGTGTTATGTCCATCATTGCTTGTTCATGTATATAAGAATGCATTATGGCAAGGATCATTGCTTATTCCAAGAATGACTACTGAAGTTAGTTGGACTGTTACATATGGAGTCAGAGAGGACATGTCGAAAGTGTGGTAAATTTTGACGAGCGGGATGCGTCCGTTTTGTGACCAAATAGATTCTTTGAGCAACGGATGCAATTTACTCTCACGATGTGACGAAAACGGCATTGACACAGACTCATTCCCAAGGCCTTGAAGTGGCAGGGCTATCCGTGTGACTTCGACGACATTTTGAGAAAAGCAGACGCCTGTGAAAGCTGATAGAAGACGGTGTTGACTCCTAAATTCAAATAAATTGGCAATCTTCAGTTACTAAAATAATTCTCAAACAGAAATCGATCGATCGATGTGCCGGTGTATTCAACAACATGTAGCTACAGCGCAATGACGTCCGTGTTCACAACTTCAAATGGCGTGAGCCAGTCAAGTGTCAGTCAGTTCGGCAAGAAACGCGAGCTCCAACAACAAGTCGTTTGGCGCAGCCACCTTCTTTGTCTTGTACCAGCATGATCACCAAAACAATGAAAAAATCAAGAAAAAATATTTGACTTGAAGATTTGTTGGGATTTGAACTCACAAATTCATGGTCAGCAGACAGCATGCATAACCACAAGGCCAAAACGGAAGGGATAAATCGTGGGTTTTGATAACAAATCGATACTGGCTTCCAGGGCAAATTATAATCCATGGGAAAAGCCAGAAACCTGGCCGAAATACTAACTCCTTAACGGTTGGTCCAATTGTTCCGAAACCTTCACAGAGCAATTTGCCGTGCCCTAACAAGCCGTTTTATGTACTTTGTTGTCCAATTTTCCCTTATCTTCATACTTTTTAAGACCCAACTTGAATGCTAATCTTTTTGAAACAGACTGTAGGGAGGTTCCGGAGTACGATTTTTCGTGCCAAAATCCGTGGAGGCCCTACGGATTTTTTATACGTAGATAATCAAGCGAGGTACAAAGGGCTTGATGGCTGATCAAAGCCCAAGGGTCCAGCCCGAGGGCCGTAGGCCCAAGGGCTGGGCCCGAGGGCTTTGATCAGTCATCAAGCCCGACTGTACCTCGCTTGAATATGCTTCAGACGATCCCCAACATTTTTTTATATTTTGAATCAAACTCGCTTCATTCTTTGGGTGTGTGGACAATGTCGGCCTGAAGTCTAAAGTGCATGTCGTTTTCGTCCCGTTCGTAAGTTTCACACAGAGATTACAGGAAAGGGAAAGTAATGTCAGTGGACGAAAAACCTGTTTCGTGAGAAATTTCTCAGGACTACGTGTCAAGAGCCAGACGTGGCTGAAGTGTCACGGAAGTATTTTCACTTCGACCCTACACGCCTTGCTCACGCTGCATACTGCTGAGAGTTCTGCGGTGCTGGAGCTAGATTTCCAACTCCACAAGTTGAGAGCCACCGCATCCCCGACCACCACCCCTATCGGTTTCTTGTTCTTATAGCCAGATCACCTTGAAAAGACGGAGATTGGGCATGA
>NC_088653.1:2150440-2229877 GCF_964019385.1 Sycon ciliatum | reverse complement strand
TGTCGACTAAGTGTCGACCACGTGTATGGCGGTACACTCAGCGGTAGTAGTAGTAGTAGTAGAATTTATTATTTTGATAGGGAAGGCCCTACAGACGTTGCCGTCTTGTTACAGGGAACCCTAAGTGCTCTTTACAGAGCGAAACAAAAACGGATAGATGCTCAACCTGACGACACGAGACAGGCAGAGAATTCCACCTATCAGCGCCAAGGAAAGAAATGGAGAACATGCCATATCTAGTGGTAGCAGCGGGCAAAGAAAGTGAAGAGAATGATAGCGTTACACTAATTCTCGCGCCATTCTCGTGTCACAAACCTGGAACATCGAGTACCAGTACAGTATGGAAAGGCTTCAGACAGGAAGCCTTTCCAATCTTTATTTTAGGATTACCCAAAGGCTAACGCCTATCTGGGGGATCTCCTATTTTGTGTATGTACTAGTAGCATAGTTAAAGGGAAACTGAACGCCAAAATAAGTATGGCTTATCCGAAGGGGAATTGGGCACTGATTCCGATGAGCTATGTCTCGAGCCGATCAGAGAAGAGAAACCGTGTCAAATTTCATAAACAACACCTTCCATATTTGGAAATTGGGCTTGATGACGTGCGAATTGCTTAGCTGTCACCATGCTGTGCATGCTCAGCAGTGTACTTGAATGGAAGAAAACAATTACTTTTGGTGTTTTGCAGCTCTATTTCGTTCCCTGACGGTAACCAAATCTAGGTTACTCATGGTGAATTTGCTTCCACTCCAAGGCAATGTCGAGGTATGAAGGGTGCCTGTACTGCCTTCCAAAGTGAAGAGGAGATGAACATGGCTTTGCATAGCTGTTGTTCTATGCCAACTGACCTACTCTTGGTGGTACCGTAGTGCTATATTGCAAATTTCGTGGACGAACAACTCTAGTCATTAGTGGCTAGTGAGCAACACTAACAGGTGAAATTTTTCAATTTGACAAAAATTGTTTTTGTTTGAGAACTGACAGTGGCAGTCATTAGACTCAGAAGGTGTCTCTCTGCTGCTTCTTCTGTCATGTATCTCTTTATTTGGCTTAGGTGCACACGGGAAACACGTTCCAGTCACTCATACTCGGCCAGTACCGCTGTTCATCCAGCCTTTGCCGCTATCGCGGCGCGGGCTGGATTCCGCGGTACTGCCCTCGTAATCGTGCAGGAACCGGTACTTCAGGCGCGCACTCGACGTACTCACCTCCACAGACTCGTATTCACCTTTACCCTCGTACTCGCCCTTGTTCCCTTTCCTAACCTTTTCTTCCTTTGGCCTGGGTAGCTTGACTCGCGCTTTAGCACATTTATTTCCATAGCTACCCAGGCCCTTGATAAGCTCTGGCTGGGACATTTTCTCTCGGTCTTGTCTTTCAATCGAACCTCTGAGACTCTCTTTCCACTGTTGTCGAATTGAGACTTGAACATCTTGAACCTCGTCCTCTTGTGATTGTGGCCGTTTCGTGAGATCTCCCGATCCTAACATTGGCGCCCGACTTTTCGCTCGACCTCACGACCCTGAGAACTGTAAGTACTTCTAGCTGTATTGCGTTTTACTTGTGTCTCGCTTCGTTTCAACTCGACTTCGTTCTTGCAGCGCCTTGCTCGTAATTTTAGCTTTCAATCTTTGTATCGTGCCGAACTTTTGGTAGGCGCCCTTCTTGCGTTTTACTTGTGTCTCGTTTCGTTTCAACTCGACTTCGTTCTTGTAGCACCTTGCTCGCAATTTTAGCTTACAAATCTTTGTATCGTACCGAACTTTTGCTGGGCGCCATTTTTTTTCTATCATTGCAAACTTCTGTACCTCGAGACTTTTGATTAATGATCGCGATGCACTGCGGTACCGATTCTTGCGCAAATCTTTGAGGAAAGAAGCATCGAGATTTTTTTGGCTTGCGATAAATCGATAGTCGAAGATGATGTACAATTGAGAACTGTGTTGATTGATCATTTTTTGCCAAACCACAACTCGTCTTTGTTTCGAGTCAAATTGCGCCATCGTAGACGATCCCCAAACGAATGTTTGGTAAAACTCGCCAGCGATATAAGACGAATGACTGCGCGCGCATATCCTTCTGCGACGTCAGAAGTAATCGACGACATCGCAAAAGAAGCGTTTACCAATGCTTTAGATCCGCCCATTAAAGATAAAGTAATTGATTTCGATCCGCAGACACTAGACGCAGCGCAGCGTAGAGCGCTGGTAGTGGAAACAAACTTACAGAAGTCGAGTACGGTCTTCGCAGATGCGGCCGCAGAATTTGCATCTGTTTCTCAAGTATGCGCACCACCGAAAACTTTTGACGAAGACGAACTTGTTGAGCGTGTAGCCGAGCGTTTTAGCAAAATTTTGTTGGAACACCAGAGACCGGCGAGTAGTCGACCTCGCTCACCTTCACCTGAGCGCCGAGAATTCAAACGTCCGCACAGCGCGGAATCGCGTAGCCAAATGGGGGATCGTAGGTCGGATCGTAGAATCGGTTTCCGGGAACCGACTGTTTGTTTCTTTTGCCAGCGTCGAGGACACGTTGAATGTGACTTTTTCACCAAAAAGCGTTCCGAAAACTCGCAACATCTTGGGGACCGCTCGGACTCGCGTAATTCTTTAAACCGCTTTTAGTGGCTGACGAGAGGCTGCCAACCACTTCGACTCCGATATCGAAAATCACCACCGATATGAACACTTTTGCCTCGATATTTAAACTTTTCACTTTGTTACTGCCGTACTCGATCCTGTTATTTACGATGTTCCTCCATGCCGTTCATTCTGTTAAGTCGACTGTCACTCTGTTATTACCGTACTCGATCCTGTTCTTTACGTTGCTTGTTCACGCCCTTAAATTTGTTACGTCGATTAATATGAGATTTCCGTTCTTGTGCATTGCCTTAATTTTACGCTTACTGGGGTTCGTGGTTTCTATTGTGAGGGGGGTTGTTTCCCCTGTGTTCATCCGAACTGCCCACTGCGTTCGTCGTTATTGCACGAAAGGCTGCCATTTGCAAATAAAAATTTCCAGACGACAAAAAGGCAAGGGCGCAGTGGTACCAGCTCTGGTAGACCCGGGGGCAGCATTCACGGTTATTCGAAAAGATGTACTTGACACATTTGCACCGATGTCTACACTGGCGCCTCAGTCCACAGTTGGTATCGATGCACTCCAAAGTGCGACGGGGTCTTCAATTAAAGTTCATGGGGTCGTGCAGGTTTTTACCGCATTCGACCATTCGACAGTAGTTGACTAAAGCTTTGGTAGTGGAGGGGGTACAGGAGGAGGTGATTATTGGTGTAAACACGTTGACTGGCCATGGCATGAGCATTTCATTCGAGTCCGACCACACGCTTACCGCGTATCGAAAATCGTTTCACTTGCGTTCGAAGAGTTCCGTAACTCCAAAACACACCATCACATCTTCATCACCTCTATTCCCAAAGCTTGACGATAATGTTCCGATAGAAGATAAGATTTTGCTTAATAAGTTTAACCCTTTCCGTGCTGAGTACTAGTTAACTCGAACTTTATGCATGACCTGATCCACTACGTACGAGTTAACCCTTTACCCATCTACCATAAGCGTACGTTTGGCCCTCATTTTTTGGGGGTCTTGTTGCTAGGAGACAGCTAAAATGGCGCTCTACGCGTAGCTGAGGTCCAAGTCTTTCTGACGATGTGCAAAACAACCATGCTTACCATACAAATTGTTGCTGTATCGATCGACTGAAGTTTGTTGAAATTGGAAAAGACGACCATCCGCCATGCGCGCATTTCAAGAATGCGAGTGCATCTCTTGGGGCCGTGTTTGACAAGCGCTCTGAGAGCAGTAACATCACCAGTCCAGGCTGGATGTCCCGGGAGGTTTTGCAGTGTAGTGTGTTGAGAAAAAGAGCTCCGTTGAGTCCTCCTAGTTCAAAATATATCGTCCACGAATGAAGAAACAAAATTCTCCAAACAGAGAGGAAGCCTTCTTGCTGCCGACACGGCGACAGCGACTGTCACAAGGACTCGTCAGGTGCGATCACGGCATGCGTAAGCTCGCGCCTGAGTACTCATCTGAGCGAGAGTGAATCTGACGCGAGCAGCGCTGAGATGAACAAACCGAAACTGCGATATCGTGCAATGGGAATTGCTGCTGCTGGCGTATCGCTGATGGCGAGGTGTTGGAGTTCAATGGCGTACGACTTCAGCTCCATCACAAACTTGGTATGCCGTACGTGCTGTGATATTCGTGTATTTCATTCGCAATTGTATTTTCTCTCAACTTGAAGGGCTACCATGGGCCCTATTCTTGCCTGGACCTAGTCATATTTGAATTTTCTGGACGCGTTCAGGCATACAGATTTTGAAAATATATGGTTTACCCATACCTACATCACATGGTTCTTGAGTTATTGTTGGTTGTGTGTACATGTATTTGCGTGACCAACCCTCACATACATTGAGTTAGACCGGCAAAGGGTTAACTCGCAAAACATTCGCGCGATATATCGCAGTGCATAGATCAGTGTACAAACTTTCGTAACTTCGTCAAGCATAAACGCATCGCGACAATCAATACACCGTTGGAAGGGTCTTGACCACATCTTTGCGGCAATATAACGTTCTTCACGATAGGATAAGAATTCATTGAGCGGCGACAAGATGAACACGGAAATCACGGCCCAGAGTGAACACGAATTGTTTTGTTCATGACTTCTTTTTGTTGAGGAGCGTGCCAGGGGATTTCCCTTTGGCATGGCGCATGCGTGATGGACATCAAATGAAGCGCTTGGATCTGAGCTTTGCAGCGCAGTTTGAATTGTGAAAATCTGTTGAATTTGGGCAAGAAGCAGTACAAGAATGTTAAATTGAGTTGTTGTGCCGTTCCGAGGCACGGTGGAGTAGTTTGGAGAGGACGTGGAAGTGGCCCTGATGTGTCTATTCTCGAAATGTGCGCATGGCGGATAGTCGTCTTTTCCAATTTCAACAAACTATACTCTATAGTCGATCGATACGGCAAAAAGTTGTATGGTAAGCATCGTTGTTTTGTACATCGTCAGAAAGCCTTGGACCTCAGCTATGCGTAGAGCGGCATTTTAGGTGTCTCCTAGCAACAAGACCCAACAAAATGAGGGCCAAACGTACCAATACTATAGTATCGATTCGCTGTAGACCTTGTTAACTTGCTACATTTTCTAGGCAGTGATGAGGCATTTAGGGAATGGCAAGAAGCTACTGACAATGATCAAGATCTTCAAGAAATCAAAAACCTATTACAAAGCGACAACCGCAATAAGCAACCGACTCGTCCAGGCGCACGCGCTCTCTGGACTGAAAAAGGTTTAACTTTTTGTCGACTATTGTTTGGTTTATCGAAGACTTCAGATTAATGCTAGCCAATTGATTGTTCCTCGCACATTTCGTAGTCGTCTTATTCGTGAAGCGCACTCGACAGCGGTGACCGGACATTTCGCCACAAGACGCACGATTGTATTAGTCGGGCAGCGGTAAATGTTCGTGTCTGATGAAATTTGGATCAAGAAATGCCGGCTCAGGTTTCTACTGCTTTTCCAATGTCACTTATTTTTCGAGAAGGTGAAGGATGGGCTAGGACCTTCCACTGGACAAAAACCAGAAGAAAACATACCAAGAAATAAATAAAAGAGACGCACTGTCCAAGGCCACATTCTCTCAGGTTCACGAGGCAAAATCGAAAAATAGGGAAAAAAACTCGCTTATAAGCCCTTCTTGACCGTTTACATGACGAAATAAGCCCTGGGGGTTGGATAAGCTTGGGGGTCAAGGGTAGGGCTAGTTGAGCTCGGGGCGAGCCGAATAAGCCCGCCTGACCATATTAACGCGCGCTCCAAAAATGACTGGGTGACAGGTCAAGGCGGGCTTATCGTAAGCCTAGGGTTGAACAAGCCCGGGCTTATTTTCTCATGTAAACGGCGCCTAAAAGCCCTTCTCAAAGTCGGTTGGAGCCCTTGTGCGAAGCGCAGTGTTCAGACCGATGTTGGGGGCCATCCAGGCACTCTGCTGAAATCCCAACATCTTGCGAACCGCGGTCACCACCATGCCCAGACGCGAATACAGCTGCAGTGTACGGTAGTGTAACACATAGTCGCAATCCAGGCAAACTGTGGCATATCATCAACACTGTAACATCTCGAACTCTCCAACGTATTGAGCCAACGTGTGATGTGGAGGATGTCGCCACAGCCTTCAGTAAAGTTGTGACTGATAATGATAGACCCCCTGTGCTCACCATGCCACGGGGTCCATCACGCCCCACAGCGTTATCAGCTTTCAAGTATGTCCGAACCAACTCTGTTTATCGTCTCCTGAGAGGCATCAATACAGCCAAGGCCACAGGCAGTGACAGCATCCCAGGAGTACTTCTGAAGTGCTGTGCTGATATCATTGCTCCGTCTGTTGCTGCTCTCTTCAATGCCTCACTATCCCGTGGTACAGTACCCTCTGCCTTCAAGCTTGCACACGTATCACCGCTATATAAAGCTGGTGACCCAGCAGTTCCCACTCACTCCCGTCCCATTTCCCTTCTCCCAATCCTGTCTAAGCTATTAGAGAAGCTGGTGCAGAAGGGACTTGTATCAGTCATGAACATCACAGAGTCACTTCCCTCCACTCTGTTTGCATTTCGCAGCGGCCATTCCACTGAGGATGCACTAGCTCTAATCACCAACCGTATCCTTACTGCCCGGGACAAACGAATGTACACAGGTGTCTGCTTACTGGACATGTCCAAAGCATTCGATAAAGTTAGACATCACCAACTAATTCTCGACCTCTTCAATGTTGGTGTCACGGCCACAGCCCTGCGGTGGTTCATTTCTTACCTCTCCGAACGGACCCAGCGTGTGTGTATCGGACCATCACGCAGCACTATCACTCTCTGCACCTGCGGAGTGCCACAGGGATCTGTGCTCGGCCCCTTTTTGTTCAACGTATAACGGGAAATACCCTATGTTGCTGGACAAGCTTTGTCTTTGCAGTTTGCAGATGACATTGGTCTCACTTGCAGCAAACCGACTAAGTCTGAAGTGTCTGCAATTCTGTCTGCGTCAGCTTTAGCTATAACTAACTGGCTAAACGACCTTGGCTTGATCATGAATGCTTCCAAAAGCCAGGTGATCTCCATTTCTGGGAACCTACCTGAGAAGCATACTCCACTCTCGGTGAACTCAAACGGGACCCTGCTGCCTCTTGTGGAGTCTGCCAGGTACCTTGGCATAACATTTGATAGCAACATGTCTTGGGATGACCACGTAACCCGCTGTGCAAACCGTGTATCACGAAAGATCGGAGTCCTGTGGAGGATGCGGCGTTGCCTCAGCACACAGGGTCGGATACATGGCCAGCAATCGAGGACATCTGAGAGTTGTAATTTTTGTACTCCTCCGAGGTGTGATTTTTGGCGTGCTGGGCCAAGCACAAGGAAGCCATCTGCAAAAAAACTGCAGAAAATGGTTGTTGTTTGATCCTTTGGTGTAATCTTTGTTTCTAGTCGAAGCTAGTTGCTGTTTGGAGCAGAAACGCTGAAATTGACTATTTTCTGCATGTACTCATACATGTACTCATGTACTCAGGCATGCAGTCTCACTCGCATTTTGGCTCTTTTTCTGGAATGGATGCTGCTCTGCGCCCCTTGGTGAACATTTCCAGCGCTCGTGGAGCAGCTGAAAAGGACCACTGGTATGTCTAGTTCCTGGTTTGAAAGTGGAGAGTCGACTTTTGTGCCTTGAAAAAGGAGTAGAGAGCGATAAAGGTACGTCTGTGGCTTATTCTGGAGTGCTCCTCGTACATTTTTGATCGTGATAGAAATTCTCAGACCAAAGTCAGACCAAAGTCAGCGCGATGATGGCCGTACAGTTTTCTTGTGGATTTTTTAGTTGTTTCCATCTCGTATCTATGTCAGTATCGTGATGGTGAAGTGGAGAGGGTGATTTTCTTCCTCTAGGCTTCGTTCGGCCGACTTTGCTTCGTCCTTGTTGAAAAGTGATCCTGAAAAAAAGGTCGATTCGCAAAATTATGTTGATTTTCAATGTACGTGATGACATGTGATTGCTGGCTATGACTTAGTTCCAGTCCATCATAATGCCCGATCTTCTATATGGATGAAATGCATTCTCGACATCCCTGGCAGCCAGGCACTGTCATCGACTACAGGTTCTGCAAAACCGTGGTGCCCGTGTAGTGTTCGGACGTCCGCCATGGACATCCGCACATGACCTACTGGAGCGCCTCTCACTGTACCGGGTAACCGAAGTGTACAAGCAGAAGCTGGCATTCCTTGCATGGCGCTGCCGTGACGGCCAAGCAAGTCCTGAGCTTCAGGTTCTCTTGCTGCCAGCTTGTGGCCGGTCCACGCGCCTGGACTTCAGCATGGGTCTCTGCCTGCCACCCGCCCGCAGCATCTCTGGAAAGGGGACATTCGCCTTCCAGGGTGCGCTATGCTGGAACAACCTGCCTAGCAGTATTCGCTCCATCTCTGTTCCTCGTCAGTTCCGTGCTGCCGCAGTCCCGTTTCTTCTATGAACTGAGAACATTGCAAAGCAATTGTATGTGTGGCTGTCAATGTACATGTGTGTGTGTGTGTGTGTGTTTGTGTGTGTGTGTGTGTGTGTGTGTGTGTGTGTGCACGCGCATGTGCGTGTGTGTGTGTGTGGGGGGGGGGGGGGGGGTATTTGTCTGAGTATGTGTGTAGTGGTGTGTAGGTGTGGGTATGTACATCTATATGTGTGTGTGTGTGTGTGTGTGTGTGTGTGTGTGTGTGTGTGTGTGTGTGTGTGTGTGTGTGTGTGTGTGTGTGTGTGTGTGTGTGTGTGTGTGTGTGTGTGTGTGTGTGTGTGTGTGTGTGTGTGTGTGTGGTGTGTGTCCCATATGGTGCAGTGGTATGTGCAGTCGATTTCAAATCGAGAGGTTGCGGGTTCAATTCCCGACGATTATGGTCGCACAGGTCTTTCTTCTCTTTCTCGGACTCTTCCTGACTTTTCTTTCATTCTTCTGGGTGGTTACCAACAGCCAGTGTATGCCGGAGTATGTGGTGTGGTGTGTGCGTAAAAAAATGGAAAAATGAAAATAGGGATTCACTGGCCAGAAAAAGTCACTTCAAACAGCTGTGTGGTGGATACCAGGCTAAAAATAGTGGCAGTGAATTCATCAGCCTTGCAAGCTGTTGAATGGTGTAATCCCAGCACAAGTTGCTATGTCTAACATAGCTGTTCGCTATCATTGCTTCCGCGATGGGCATGTCTGAGGTCTGAGGTGTGTGTGGGTGTGTTTGTGTGTGTGTGTGTGTGTGTGTGTGTGTGTGTGTGTGTGTGTGTGTGTGTGTGTGTGTGTGTGGGTATGTGTGGGTGTATGGATGTGTGGGTGTGTGGGCGTACATGTAGATGTGCTATGCTTCGATTTCTCTCTTCTCTTCTCTTCTCTCTTCCTGTCGGTGTCTCCCGCTTCTGGGCCGGCATGGTCCATGCTTCATGCGTGTTTGTTCCTGGTTTGTTATGTCTACTGTGTCCTGCCGCTACTCCGGCTTTGGCCGTAACCACGATGTGTCTCCCCATTTTCTCCTTCATCCTTTCCTTTCTCTTTTTGCTAAAAGCTTTCTTCTCGCCGTGACCACGATTTTTCTTCTTCTTCTCCATTATTCTTTTTCTTTCCTTCCTTTCTCTTTTTCCTTTGCTGAGAGCCTTCTGTTCCCATATTTTCTTTTCATCTGTGTCCCCATTCCTGGGTTATTTGGACTTCATTCGCTTCCTTGTCATTGGACATGTTCAGTCCGTTCGGTTTGCGAATTCAAATAAACACAACCAACCAACCAACCACATACTTTGAGTTGGGTAGGAGACGGGCTGTCAACTTGACTCCATGTACGGCTGGCACTTTGAGCTCCTCCACAAGTGCTTGTTGGTACGGTGATAGCTTGTCTGAGAATGTTCTCATCACTTCCTGAGCGAGTGGATAATCGTTAAAGTAGTGGTGCAGCGAAGTGGGTACATCAAGGTCGCACTCGACAATGAACCCAGTGCTCGAATCTACAGGGTGTGCCGGTATCTCGGACAGGTTATTGTCACACCAGGCAAACTCGGATGTCGTCATAGGCTGTGTTTACATGAAGCGTTTCAACCCGGGTCAGATTTCAAACCGCCATGTTCACAAAGTGAATGGCGCGTTTACATGACGCATTGCGCTTGACCCGGGTGGAAATTTCGCCCCGGGTTGATTTCAACCCTCCCCCCGAAACAGCTCATGCAAGAAGCAGTTCCGAAGAAGGAAGTTCCTCGCGCATGCACATCTGAAAACGGACTGCACTGCAACACAATGTCTGCTGTGCACGTGCACAGCACGCCGCTACCACGAGTTGGTAGATCTAATACCGAGCACCTTAAGTAGAAACCTACGTAGGAGAAAAGGCCCCAAGCTGCACCCTCTGGTTTTCATGTACTCTTGCTGGCGTCTATCACGCCTGACTGCCCTCCACCTTGGGTATGCATTCGCAACTATATGTACTATTATTGCTGCACGGCTACATACATGTAGTAGTAAAAGCAGAATATTGATATACATATTGGACAGAGCTAGAGAACAGCAGCCGAAGCATGTATAGCACGGCTGTGCATGTTGTACGCGTATCCGTGTTATTATTATTATGTCTCCTTTATTCACTTCTTTCGAAGGCGATATGCCAGACCCGACGGGAAATATTTCCATGGGTGGGACAGCAAAAAGAAAGTGAAAAAAATAAAAAGCCAAAAACCAAAGGGACAAGAAGTAGGGGAAGGAAGAGGAAGAAAGGAAAGAAACTCAATCCAAACTCCAACATCAAAATAATAATATAGAATTTGCAACGACAGGTATTGTACAAAGACAGGTATTGTACAACATTAATGATAAGGACATTGATGTTGTTATGGGGAGTACAAAGGAAATATCTTTATCAGTCGTTATTCAAGTCTCTTGGTTGTTGAACATGAAAACGCAGCAGATGTGTCTTTACATGTTAAGGACAGTTCTTAGTATTTTAAGCGAACATTATTATTATTTTGTTAGGATCGGGAGATCTCACGAAACGGCCACGATCACAAGAGGACGAGGTTCAAGATGTTCAAGTCTCAATTCGACAACAGTGGAAAGAGAGTCTCAGAGGTTCGATTGAAAAACAAGACCGAGAGAAAATGTCCCAGCCAGAGCTTATCATGGGCCTGGGTAGCTATGGAAATAAATGTGCTAAAGCGCGAGTCCAGCTACCCAGGCCAAAGGAAGAAAAGGTTAGGAAAGGGGACAAGGGCGAGTACGAGGGTAAAGGTGAATGCGAGTCTGTGAAGGCGAGTACGTCGAGTGTGCGCCTGAAAAGGTGAGTACGTCCCTGTAAAGGTAAGTTCGCGCCTGAAAAGATGAGTACGAGAGTGAAGGTGAGTGCACGCCTGAAAAGGTGAGTACGAGAGTAAAGGTGAGTTCGCGCCTGTAAAGGTGAGTTCGAGTGTGCGAGTGCGTACGAGTGTGCGAGTGCGTGCATATGTGAGATCGTGAACCTAACATACCACCCCTACTTGAAAACGACTCCGCGCCCACGTGGAGAAAAGGAAGGAGGAGAATTGCAAATAGATCGAATATAAAGACGTTTGTGGGACAACAAAAATTTAAATTTACCTGCGAATAACTTCTGAGGGAGCAAGGAAAATAGTGAAAACAGTAGTAAACACAATCATGAATTTAATCGATATTTTAAGGCATGCATAATGTTGTAAATCTTGAGGCAATCTAAGAATAACGAAAAGGACAACGACGAGGAAACGACAGGCACCCCGGAAGACAACAACTTCCGAAGCGCCTTCCCGCACACGCAACA
Organism: Sycon ciliatum; assembly: GCF_964019385.1. Classification (NCBI taxonomy): domain Eukaryota; kingdom Metazoa; phylum Porifera; class Calcarea; order Leucosolenida; family Sycettidae; genus Sycon; species Sycon ciliatum. The sequence goes on along the minus strand of NC_088653.1, from coordinate 2,218,025 downwards.
CCAAGGAAAAGGACAATGACAAAGAAACGACAGGCACCCCGGAAGACGACAACTTCCGAAGCGCCTGCCCGCACACACAACACCAAGGGAAAGGACAACGACAAAGAAACGACAGGCACCCCGGAAGACGACAACTTCCGAAGCGCCTGCCCGCACACTCAACACGTTCATACATATACGCAAACAAAACACAGGCATACCGGTAGACAACAAAGGTATAGGCGAGCTCATGGCGTTTCGAAATTCGGCGAACTGCGGGTTGTATACTTGAAACAAAGCAGGAATATCAGTAGGCGCTAAACAGTAAGGAAGCAGGCAAACACATGGCGAGGCGAAATCCGTCGATCTACGAGGAAGCGACATCAAAGAATTATTCGTTAATGAGACAATTCAAATTATATTGAAGTGCGAGCCCGGGTATTGTACATGTGTGCAGGCGCAGTAAGAGTTGTTCGTGTAGGCGCAGCAAGTGGTGTGCGTGTGGCAGGTCCCATTTGCGGAAAACATTTCCGAAGGCGATTTCGATGGACTGTGCAAGGCCGATGGCGGATAGGACTCTCAAGGTTCGATCGCATACGTAACGTCTGTCGGTTTCTTTACAATTTCCCATGGTCCCGACCAATACTTGAAAAATTTAGGCAAAACTTGAGGCGGCGAATGTCGATGTAACCAAACCCTGTCACCTTCATTCAATGGGCTAGCTCGAGATTTTCGATAGTGAAGGACTTTAGAACAACGTTGACTAGAATCGAGATGTTGTCGAACCAAATCGCAGGAGAAACGCAACTTTGAAACATGTTCTTTCGCAAAAGATTTGTGCATTTCAGGAAGTGAGTCCGTAGGCGGAGGACACAAAATATCGAGAGGCATGTGTGCCTCGCGACCAAACATTAAAGAATACGGCGTAAAATTCGTAGACGCGTGAACACTCGTATTGTACGCTAACATCGTCGAAGGAAGTAGCTCGTCCCAATTCGAATTGGCCTCATCAACAAAAATCTTTAAAATATTCTGGATCGTTCTATTCGCTCTCTCAACAATACCATTGCCCTGCGGATGATACGGAGTCGTTCATGATGTATCAATGTCAAGACGCAGGCATAGCTCGCGAAACAATAGTGATTCGAACTGCTTACCCTGGTCAGTGTGAATGCGCTCAGGTAAACCATGGCGAGACACACACTTTTTTTACAAAACATTGAGCAACAGTACTTGCGCAAATATCTGGCAATGGATAGCATTCAGTCCGTTTTGAAAAGTGATCAACAACCACGAGAATATATACATTTTTTGACAATGAAATTGGCAGTGGGCCCATCAGATCCATTGACAACTAGTTCAAGCGGTTTGGAAGAAGCTAAATGTTGCAAAGGTGCATGATCAACTGGATTCTTTGCTTTCGAACGCTGACAGTCCGTACACCTGCGACAAAATTCGTCAATCTCAGCACGAAACCCAACCCAAAAATACTTTTTCGCGACGCTACTTCGCTCGAAAGAAAGGTAAGGAAATTGTCGTCTTCGCGACACCCCTCGGATTATTTAGTGGGGCATTGTGGGCCAAGTGTATTTTTTCTTTATCTTTACACCTGTCCTTAGGTACTGAGACGGCGCTGATATCCTAGGAGTTCTGTCAGTGCAAAATACCGGGTTTGGCGAAACCAAAATAAAATCGAGATTCCCGGGCAGAACCCAAGTTAAATTGGTGCGGGCGGGCGAATTTTATTTATTTTTATTTTTTCCCATGTATGTACGTGACTATACATGTATGTGTGCATGCCATGTTCCACTTTTTTCTAGCATTTTCCGGTAATTTTTTATTCAATTTTTTTACAGACAACAGATACGCTGTTTACCCGTTTAATTTTTCTATATTTCGGCCACCGATGGCCCTGATCTGTACATCTGTACATCAGGGAGTCGTACAAGCTCGGGTTTGTGTGACTCCACGTCACAGATCTACTCACACGATCAGTACTGTACATGTATGAACTGTTCCAAAAAAAATTGTAGGGGTCAAAGGGGTGTTCCGGGTACCCGGGTACTCGCCCGTTAATCCCAGGTACCGTTAGTACCCGTTTGGATTTCGGTGATCAAATCAGTATCGAACAACACTGCTGGGATTGTGCATTCCAGGCGGGAGTCAATTATTTACAACTCCAAACTGCATGCCTGCATTGTTGTTGCAATTTCGCACCTAGTAGATCTATCTCTTCAACTATCAGACTCAAATCAATTGGCGAATCACAATGTGATAATCAAAATGCAACCTGAGAACAGATAAATTACTATCATGGTTTATATGAAAATTGCGCAAAAATTAAAACATGGCTGCTAAAGGGTACCCGTTAACCCGCCCGTTAAGAAAATTACCCGTTCGTTAGTTAAAGGTACACCCGTTTGACCCCTAAAAAATTGGCTTTGGCTCGATTTTGGTGCGAGAGGGCCCGGGAATCTCTATTTTTTTGGTCTCGCCTCACCGACTTATGGCGAGGTTTGTCCACCCTAAAAATAAGCGAGATTTCGTGCATAATATACAGACAGTCTGATAAGAATACATGTATACAGTGACTGGTGACTAGTACATGGTATTGTATACATCTTGAAACCCAAAGGTCTGGCTAAATAAGGGTTGAAGCTAACATATAAGGCATGATACCTAGAACCAGAGATTATGCACATAAACCGCTAAGACTGCAACCACACTACGTACAAAATCAAGTACGCGCTTGCGTTCAGCTTTTAGATAACGCAAAGTCGCATCCACACTGCCATTTCATGCGCAAGGAATCCTTGCGTTTTGTCAACATTTCTGGGCCCTAGAAAAAATCGTGCTGTGAAAATGTATGTACTACATGTAGTAGTAGTTTGAAAAAGAGTAGCGAAAAAAATGTAGTTGCGCGGCATCTCGAACTAACAACAGCAGGCAACAACAGGACTGTCCGGAAATTATACTGAAAGCAAAGCCCTGGCAGATGAAATCTCAAATGCTACAAACTGACAAGGAAGCCGTCTACTACCGACACAGTGCAAGCCTCAAGAAGAATTCTAAGAAGCATCTACACGTATTATGAAGAACGGAGTGAAACGCAAGGAAAAGGCAAAAAGTTGCTTTCTACAGGGGTACCCGGTTTGCTGAAACGAAACGCAGCACGTTTTGCGTTTCGCACGCGTTTCCTTGACGACATAAGCAGAACAGTTGCGTTTACGCAGTTTTGTACCTAGTGTGGTTGCAGCCTAAGGAATGGGACGCATGTCCCTTGGTGCGTCGTTACACCCTGGCCATGATTGCGGGACAGCGTGCAGCTTATGCTTGACCACATCACACAAGTTCACCCACCCACTCAATGTTAAAGACTGGGAAGACATAAAACCGGGCGTGACAACACATGTAATAATGAATTAGACTCCTGCATTTGCTGGAACCGTGTTCGCGCATTGCGGGACGGGCATTGGCAGGGGCCAACAGCGACAGCAACAGCTGCACCAGCACCTACGCCACCACCACAATGTGATGAGGACAAATGCGAAGAGACGTTACATTGTAAGGTTACGGGCGATGGCGGAGAGCCAAGAGCATTGTGCAATGCACATTTACCGCGAACAGCAGGAGAAGCCCTACTGCACGATGTGCAATCAGCGTCTCAGCTTCCCACGCCGCAAATCTCCCAACTTTGCCGTTGTCAGAGACTACCTCAAGGAGAAATGTCAAACGGACGTTCGGCAGGATGATCGATATTGCACACCATGCTACAACACCCAATTGAAAATTGTGCGTGACACAAGCAACAGGCCTCCGAGTGCAGATCACCAAATGATTGCTCTCATACAAAGCATTGAGAAAGACGTAGCAAAGCACACCACCACACTGGGAATAGCCGAGTGCTTTGTTGCTAAAGATTTGCTGGAGAAGGGAGCAGTACTCCATGTAACAGTGTATGAATTATACGAAAATGCAGAGCAGGAAGCAACACAATGTCATAACAGCGCAAGGTGGCTATTGTACAGGCTGATGGACAAGCTTGACCATCATTTGCGCGTTCGCAGCTTTGGCGCAACGAGTAAGTTTGGCATATTGTTGTACAGAAGTGGCTTCGACACCTTGCAGTGCCTGCATAGCTGTATGGCGAGCCAGCGACAAGAGCTTCAGCGAAACAGACAGCATGCCAAACACCTCGAGGCACCAATAAACGCAGCCGGTAAAGCAAACAAGGAGCCATTATTAGAAGAAGCATCCGATATACTCCATGCCAAAATTAAAGCACAGGGACAGAAGTTCAAGGGATGCGAGTACAATGATGGCACCGTGTTGTCAGAACTGAATCTCTCTGACACTATTCAAGAGATTGATCCGCAGATTTGGAACACAGCATGGCGTATTATTTACGGAAGTGACACGCAACACAAAGATCAGCCAAGCCTGGAGCACACGAAGAAGATGAGGTGTTTGTTTGTAGTTGCGTGCATGCTCCATGCAGCAGTACCTGCTTGTACGTACCCTGTCCATACCCTGCTGAGTGACTCTGTACAGACGTATAGCCACTCGACAGAACTCATCAAAGGCCTCGCCAAGTTCGGAGCTGTGGCTGGGCGCGACACGCATGATCAATATAAAATGACCATTGTCGACCAGATAATGTCTGCAGGTATCCAGAAGGACATGATGCTCCGCACGTTTTCGATTGCATCTGTGGACAACATAGACAAGGACATGGTGGGGAAACGGGTTAATTGTGATGATAATAGTTGCGGCTTCCATGGAACCAGCATCCAACATGTCAATCCGATGCCAGTAAGCTGTAAGGTGGCTGCGCCCAGTGTAGACCAGCAAGCAAGCCAAGGCTTTCTGTGTTCTACCAACAGCTACGAGCCATCGAAGAAACGAAGCCGACGGAGAACACAAAGGGAGCATCAGTCTTCAACGGAACAAACATCAGGTGCGTGCCCAGAAAGCACAGTGTGTTCCCTCACCAACACGGATTCCTTGTACGAGCATGGGATTTTGACCATTAACAGTTTCAGACTAAATGCAAAGGAGGACACTGAAGTGAGTCACCTGCAGGCTAATCTGACCAAATATGTCACGGGTGATCAGCAAACTGGCCTCAAAGGATTCTTCGCCAAACTGTGGGAACATAATTTGGCAGAAGAATCCAATGTTGTTTACCTCGGCGTACTGAATGAGCCAGCTGATTCTAATGTCACAATGAAATCGGTTTTGGACAAGTTGCACACAATCTACTCTGTCGGGCAAGGAACCAAATGGCTGTGTGTAGTTGGTGACGGCAAAACCTACGACCACCTGTTAAATCTGCAAAGAAAGTATGGTGTGGAACTGGGCTGGCTTGTGCCTTTTTTGGGTGACTGGCACACGTAAAGGCATTGCAGCCAGTTGTAATGCGTGTGTATTGGGATGCTGGCTTAAAACAACTGGCTTGAGCAATGGGATTCAGGGGCGAGGCTCTTACAAGTCTAGAGAAATGCTCCAATTTCCGCATATGCCACAATTTCCTATTGTCCGCATTCCAAGTAATAACAATGGCACACAACAGCTCCTCCTCAAGTAACAGCAACATATCTGAGGTGGATGAAGTATGGCAGTTCTGGCAAGGCTTCTGCACGCCAGAATCTCTAATATACATTGCACTATGGTCTATGGGTTGCTATTCGATCCCGAAACTGGTACTTGCGAACGGCAGCATTGAAAATGGCAGCACCATTATTTCATGCGCTCGACAGGACGTACTATTTGCGCTTGGTGCCCCGACACCTCAGTCACATCGGCTCAATGGCCCAACCAATTCTGGACCACTTTACGAAAGGAGGCATCGCTGTAGGGCTTTCTGCTACATCTTTCAACGCGGTGGCTATGGACGAAGCACACGAGATGTGTATCAACCGCAACGTGAAGAAAGCTTTGGGTTGGTTCACATAAGCAAAATCGGCACCGCAAGACATCGGCGGTGAGCCAGCTCCCGATCCGTTGCGCCGACGGTTCGAGTACCAAATCTACTACAAAGTAGTACAGAATGTGCCAAAATGCTATGGCAGGTTTGCCAATTGAAGCTTGAATTCTTTGTTTCTTCAGTAGTTCAAGGTCTTTCGGTGATGGCCACTCGGTGCTACCTTTTACTGGAGATCATGAAACTACTTCTACACATTTTATTGCAGTCTAGTAAGCGATTGTGTCGAAAAATTATGCTTGCAAACGTTGATCACAAGAATTTGCCAATGTATCCATTATAATTTTATATTTGTTTCAATTGTATTTGTCTCATAAGTTGCACAATGGTCAAGCAGATCATCCAAGAAGGACGGGCTGGTATCCTAACTTATTTCCCGCCTTTAAGCGACTACAAGAATGGCGAACGGACCTCCTCTCTAGCTTCAATTTAGGAAAATTTTAGGACAAGTATTGGTTTGATATTTTGACAAAGTCTGGCTCCCGGCAGCTGGCGATCACCGGCGCGAACGGTTCACAAACCACTTTTGGTCAAAATCGTACGGGATCGGCGCCGGGGCTGATCGCAAGAGTTGGGCACTGTCCAACTTTGCCGGCGGTCCCTTACGATATTTTACCATATGAATTTGTTACGACTGCACTGGTTCACACAATCGCAATGCGCCGGGAGAGGTTGCAAGAAGCCCACCGCCGGTGACTCCCGGCGCGTACCGGCGATATGTGAACCAACCTGGCTACTCATGCTGCCCTCTGTTGCCCCGGCATGCGTTCAACCAGATACAACAGCAACTCATAACAGTATGAGACCAAGAACTTTCTCCTCTGAGATAAAACTGCAAGAACAAACACTGTAAACTGCTTCCTACAGTTCAAAACTAACCACTAAAAACTTCAAAGGCATGGAAGTATACATTCTAGAATGACGAAAGCGAGAGCGCAATCGCAGCCTGCGAGTATCCACAGGACTGTGCACAAATGCAAAGACGAGTGAATTTATTACGACTAGATAGCATGGAGACAGCACATGCATCAAACGATACGCTACTTGAATCTCAGACAATGCAAAGGTTGAGACTGGCCTGCGGTAACAATAGTCAATGCATGAGGCGCCAGCAGCATGCACTAGAATAAAAGGAATGAAACCTGAGTACAATGAAAGGTCATGCAAGATTCACCACAAGCTGGGAATATTCCTGAACATATCCCCTTCACTCACGAGCACAGGGTCAGCAAACAAACTGTGACGAGTGGGTACTACTACGGTACTGTATGATGAAAGAAAAACTTCATAGGTTGGGAGAGAGAGAGTACTGTCACAGGGCTGCCTGTAGCACTTCAGATACACAAGGCACAAACTACTCGGTGTCCAGAATAGGTACTAGATGGTGGATAGACCGTCGGTAGATCTTGTCGCCGATCTTAATATCCACTACTCGGACGAGCTTTTCTGCACCAGGATGCACTGCTGTGACTCTACCCATGGGCCATGTTCCACGGGGAGTGTTTGATGTAAGACACAGCATGATGTCACCTACGGCTACATTGCGACCTTGACGTTGCCACTTACGACGGACATTCAACAAGGGAACATACTCATCTCGCCATCTGTTCCACACGTCTGCTACAAGCCGCTGAACATACAACCAACGTTTGCGTGGGTCTCTGCAGGGATGCTCGTCTGCTTTCACTTCCAGAGCCATTGGTGGGTCGAGTCGTCCGACGAGGAAATGTGCTGGTGTTAGAGGCTGCAAATCAGCTGCATCGGCACTTACAACTGTCAGCGGGCGCGAGTTCATCATGCCCTCAACCTGGCACATGGCAGTCACTAACTCTTCATCTGTGACGTCCGCTTTCCCAAGTACTGCTGTGAGTCCGCGCTTAGCCGTCTTGATGAGGGATTCGAATACGCCGCCGAAATGTGGTGCTCTAGGTGGGTTGAAGCGCCATCGCACGCCATCACTGACCAGTCGCTTCTCGATCTTCTCCTTGTCCATGGCCCGGACGGCCTCACGGAGTTCTCGCTCCGCGGCAGTGAAGTTGGTCCCGTTGTCGCTGACCATTTCAAGCGGGACACCACGGCGCTTTGTGAATCTCTCAAATGCTAACAGGAATGACTCAGTGGAGAGGCCATAGGATACCTCTAGGTGACAGGCACGAGTCTCAAGGCAAGTGAACAGGCACAGGTACCGCTTAGCCTGCGTCTTACCTCGGCCCTGCTTGGTCAGGAAGGGACCCGCGTAATCAACTCCTGTACGGCTGAACGGTTTCAACGAGCCTGCAACTCGGAAGTCTGGAATCTGGCCCATCATCTGGGACGCCGGCTCCGCACGGTTCTTACGGCAAGTGACGCAGTTGCTTCGAACGGCCTTGACTGTTGATGTTCCGTGAACAATCCAGTAGCGTTGTCGCAGATTGGCCAGAAGATGCTGTGGCCCAACTGCATGGAAGCACCGATGATCTTCCTGTTCGATTATCAGCTGGGTTACTCGGTGCTTTGCTGGTAGGAGGACTGGGTGGCGTACGCCACTTGGCATGTTCTTTGTAGCTTGCAATCGACCTCCTACCGTCATCAGGGGTGACTCTGTTGCACTATCGAACTGGGGACAGAGAGGTGCCAGAGGGTTCGATTTCAACATCGGTTGCCTAGACTGTAGACGATGGTATGCTGTACCATGGCAATCTTTCTGGGCAGTTGCAATCCAGTGCCGCTCTGCTACTGATACTTCGTCAGTGCTGAGAACTGGAACACTGATGGAGCGGGTGCCGCCAAGCTGTACTGGCACTCTCACTGGCGTGCTGGACTGGCTGTCCGATGCGGCATCCCCCTTCGTGGACTTGCTGTCACTGACTGCCTGCCGACAGTTTGCCACAAATCGCTTGCACCATGCTGTCACGCGTACCAGTCGCGACCATGTGCTAAAGCGACCCAGGATCTCGGAGGGTGGAGGGACGACTGCAACTAGCGCCGTCTTGAGCTGACCAGGCAGCGAGGATGTGCTGACTTCCTTCATCTGAGGCCACTCATCTGGCTGCTGGCGAAGAAACTGTGGACCGGACCACCACATTGCGTCACGGCACAGTAATGCAGCAGACAAACCACGAGTACCTTTGTCTGCAGGGTTGTTCTTTCCGGGAACATGTCGCCACTGGTGTGCTCTCGTTGAGGTCTGGAGCTCAGAGATTCGGTTGCCAATGTCCACTTTGTAGCGCCGGCTGTGGCTTTGGACCCAGCCCAAGACGTTCATCGAGTCCGTCCAAAATGTGGGAGCTGACACTGGGATACCGATGGATTCAGCGACGAGATGACTAACGCGAACGCCAAGCACAGCTGCTCTCAGTTCAAGCTGCGGGATCGTCTGTCGCCTCACTGGTGCCGGCTTCGCTTTCGACATCGCTAGCGTTATTCGGGTGGTACCGTCTGGGTAGCTGGCTCTGACATACACAGCGGCTGCTATCGCCCGATCTGAGGCGTCGGAGAAGCAGTGCACAGAAAGACTGGCGTCTTCGGATGGCTGTTGTGGATCCTTGAAACAGCGGCTGATCTCCAGGTTACTCAGGTCTGGGAGGCCTTGGAACCAACCCTGCCACTTGACTACTTGTTCCTTTGGCAGCAGGTCGTCCCATCCCTGTCCCAGCAACCAGGCATCCTGCAGGAGTACCTTAGCCGTGATGACGTATGGCGAGATCAGGCCACGCGGATCGAATATGGAGGCCAGGCCGCGCAACACAGAGCGTCGGGTGAATGTCGTGATGTCCTTCATTTGATGCTGGTAGGTGAAGGCATCCTTCTCGGCGTTCCAACTGACGCCGAGAGTCTTGACAGTTGGGAGGCTGGTGTCACTGTCAACATCTCGGACGACATCAGGTGACCTATCTTCCTCTGGTATGGTGTTCATCACTTCAGCTTTGTTCGACAGCCATTTTCGCATGTGAAAACCGCCCTTGGCAAGTAGCTGCTGCGTTTGCTCTCTGGCCTGGATGGCACGCTGTGTGGATGGTAGTGATTACAGCATGTCGTCAACGTAGAGGTCTTTGCTTAGGCACTGCACGACGTCAGAGTCGTACTCATCACCGTGGTGCTTGATGACCTCTTTCACCGCTCGTCCTGCCAGATACGGTGACGCCGTAGCGCCGAAGAGCACACGGGTGAACTGATACACCTGCACTTGGCCATTGCCATCATACCACAGAAAGTGATGATAGCGCTGGTCATGTTCCGCCAGTTTGACTTGGAGGAACATCTCCGACACATCACCAACAAGCGCAACTGGTTCCAGTGAGAATCGGATCAACACACTGGTCATGTCGTTTTGAAGTGCAGGACCTGTAAACATCTCATCGTTGATGGAGTGTCCATCCCAGCGGGCTGCACCGTCAAATACTATTCTCACTTTTGACGTGGATTTATCTGAGCATACTACCGGGAAATGGGGTAGGTACCACTGGTCGTTGCCGTCTTTGGCTATCTCATCCGGGTCCACACGTCTCACGTAACCCTTGGCAATGTGTTTCTGCATAACGTCAGAGTACTGCTGCTTCACGGCTGGCCGTGACTGTAGCGAGCGTTGTAGACTGCGGAGCCGCTGCTCAGCCTGAGCTCTGTTGGACCTGACACGTGGCTTACCGCTGTCATTGACCCATGGGATTCGGACAGTTACCCGGTTGCCGTTGCAGCTGATTGATTGGCTCGTGAGCTCCTCGGCTCTTCTGTCATCGGGTGAAGGCGTCTCCTCTAGTGGGTTATCTGTGCCCGCCGACTCATCTCGCCAGAACTTCTCTACTAGCTCTGTCAGCCCATCAGTTAGCACTGTGTCAGTAGCTGGTGTAGTAGCTGTGATTGCACGAGTGGTGTCGACTCCTGTACCAATGCACACCCACCCGAGAGGAGTTTGTCGAGCAATGGGCGCTCTTGCTGTTTCTGCTCGCCGTTCTTCTAGAGTAGCATGAAGCTCGATGGCATTCAGGCCGATAAGCGCGTCGATCTGACTGCCCTTGATGGATGGGAAGTCAATATCACTGAGATGCGGCCAGCTGCTCTTGTGCTGATTCCAGTTTACTGCCGGTAATGGCACGGTGACGGTGGGCAGAACCCAAGCTTCAAGCTTGTTCATGGTCTTGTCGCCCAGAGCCGCCACTTGGATCTGTACATGCTCACGTCTTGCTGCGGTCTGCTTGCCGCCTACTCCGGAAGTGACGAGCTGCCGCTTGGGTACACGCACATTGAGGGCTGTTGCCACGGACTGCTGGACATAACTCGTGGACGATGCTGGGTCCAGGAGTGCATTACCTTGGAGGCTCACACCATTGTGTCGGAATACAACAGGCACAACCATGAATGACTCGCCACTGTCAATCTCTGGCTGATGACTAGCGCAATGTGTTGTAGCAATCTTGGCAGGACCGCCACTGCTAGCCGAAGCTGCGTTGGCCTTGATTGCGGCATTTGATGGGTCTGCAGCGGAATCCGAGCGTCGGATGTTGTAGTGTAGCATATCATGATGCGTGCGGCTGCACTTTGAACAGGGTTGCCTGGTACAAGTCTTTGCGCGATGATTGAGACCGAAGCATAGGGCGCAGACATCTGGTTTGGACTTGATGACTTTCCATCGGTCCCTGACCTCCATCTTAATGAAATCGGGGCAGCCTACTCCGGAAGTGACGAGCTGCCGCTTGGGTCCACGCACATTGAGGGCTGTTGCCACGGACTGCTGTACATAACTCGCGGACGATGCTGGGTCCAGGAGTGCATTACCTTGGAGGCTCACACCATTGTGTCGGAATACAACAGGCACGACCATGAATGACTCGCCACTGTCAATCTCTGGCTGATGACTAGCGCAATGTGTTGTAGCAATCTTGGCAGGACCGTCACTGCTGGCCGAAGCTGCGTTGGCCTTGATTGCGGCACTTGATGGGTCTGCAGCGGAATCCGAGCGTCGGATGTTGTAGTGTAGCATGTCATGATGCGTGCGGCTGCACTTTGAACAGGGTTGCCTGGTACAAGTCTTTGCCCGATGATTGAGACCGAAGCATAGGGCGCAGACATCTGGCTTGGACTTGATGACTTTCCATCGGTCCCTGACCTCCATCTTAATGAAATCGGGGCAGCCTACTCCGGAAGTGACCAGCTGCCGCTTGGGTCCACACACATTTAGGGCTGTTGCCACGGACTGCTGTACATAACTCGCGGACGATGCTGGGTCCAGGAGTGCATTACCTTGGAGGCTCACACCATTGTGTCGGAATACAACAGGCACGACCATGAATGACTCGCCACTGTCAATCTCTGGCTGATGACTAGCGCAATGTGTTGTAGCAATCTTGGCAGGACCGTCACTGCTGGCCGAAGCTGCGTTGGCATTGATTGCGGCACTTGATGGGTCTGCAGCGGAATCCGAGCGTCGGATGTTGTAGTGTAGCATGTCATGATGCGTGCGGCTGCACTTTGAACAGGGTTGCCTGGTACAAGTCTTTGCCCGATGATTGAGACCGAAGCATAGGGCGCAGACATCTGGCTTGGACTTGATGACTTTCCATCGGTCCCTGACCTCCATCTTAATGAAATCGGGGCAGCCTACTCCGGAAGTGACGAGCTGCCGCTTGGGTCCACACACATTTAGGGCTGTTGCCACGGACTGCTGGACATAACTCGTGGACGATGCTGGGTCCAGGAGTGCATTACCTTGGAGGCTCACACCATTGTGTCGGAATACAACAGGCACAACCATGAATGACTCGCCACTGTCAATCTCTGGCTGATGACTAGCGCAATGTGTTGTAGCAATCTTGGCAGGACCGCCACTGCTGGCCGAAGCTGCGTTGGCCTTGATTGCGGCATTTGATGGGTCTGCAGCAGAATCCGAGCGTCGGATGTTGTAATGTAGCATGTCATGATGCGTGCGGCTGCACTTTGAACAGGGTTGCCTGGTACAAGTCTTTGCGCGATGATTGAGACCGAAGCATAGGGCGCAGACATCTGGCTTGGACTTGATGACTTTCCATCGGTCCCTGACCTCCATCTTAATGAAATCGGGGCAGCGGTGGAGCTGATGCGCCTTGCCACACGAGGGGCAGCTTCTGTCGGCACCTGCATCCTTGCTAGTTGCCACAAATGTTCGTTCAGACTTTGTAGCACTCTGCTTCGACCATGATCTTGCTGGTGCTGGTGCTGAGGCAGTGACTTCTGTCGACCGGAGTCGTTCATCGGCACGGCGTAGTGTGTTGACGCGTCTGAGGAGCCACTGTGTTAGCTGGTAAATATCACAGTCAGCATCGTCATACTTCTCCATGTACCCTAGCAACAGCGATTTCGGCAACTTCTGCGTAACCGATAGGTACAACTCACGGCCCGGTGTTACTGCACACATCTCCATATTCATGAGCATCGTCCGGAGTCTGAGGACAAACTTGGCAAAGTTGTCGTCTGACTCTTTTAGCTTTGGCCACTGCAGAATCTCCTTCTCTTGGCGCTCAACAGTGCGATTGTCGCCGCCATACCATGCATCTAGCTCCCGAAGGATGGTGTGGTAGGCTCCTGGACCGTCAAGCACGCCATCAACAAGGTCGCTGGCCGTGCCATGCATGAGACACTCACGCAGTTGTGCAAGTTTGTACGCTTCAGTCGTTAGTGGATCTTCGTCAACAACGCGGCGAAAGTTCTGCTTCCACCGGTCGTAGTCACTAGTCTTGCCAGAGAACTTTGTTAGCTCCAGTGGCTTCACGTGAAAGCTGAACAGGGTGTAGTGTCTGCAGTTGAGGTGGATAGGGCATGAAGGACTCTGCTTGCAGGTTTAGCACCTGCTTGGAGTGTTCTTGCACTGCCACTGGTGTTGGTGGCTGCTTTTTGGCCACTGCTGTATGCTTCTGTGGTGTATGCCATGGTGGTGTTGCATTCAGCATTGATACTGCCTTCTTGTTACTGCCAGGCAGTCTTGATTGTACTGCTGCACTGCTTATTGCTGGCTGTACAGGCACTGCATTACTAGCTGCCTGTATGGACACTGTAGTACGTCCTACAGGCGCACCACTGGCCATTGACTTCTTGGCTGGCACTACTGACAGCACTGTACTGGTCACAGACTTTTGAGTGGGCGCGCGCATGAATGCTTGCGCCACTGGCCCCAGGTCAGGCACGCCAAACGCATTGACACTACATGTACTTGACTGAGCTGGGCTGTCTTCCGCCACACCTAATACAGCCTCAGGTTGTGTGAGCGCATTCACAGTACGAAACGTACCTTGCAAACTCCTTGGCTTGCCGTGGTCGCGTTGTCCGTTCACTCCACCGACATCACTCATCGTTCTGAAGTGCTCACGCGGTGGTAATACGAATTTTCGACCAGGTCCGACCAACTTGTCGTGCTCAGCAAGACTCTTGGCAGTCAATATTGCCCCCTGACCCTGATCGTAGTGCAGCTGCAGATTCAGCCTCGGCTCTTCGAACCTCCAGTTCCTTCTGCACCAAACTTGTCTCACGAGCCAACTTGCGTGTCTCGGCTTCCTCCTCCAGCTCAGCGATTTGCCTTGCAGCCTCAAGTTCTACACGAAGCATCTCTGCACGAAGTGACGCCTGCGACGCAGCAGTTCCTGAAACTTTTGAGGGCGCATGTCCGGCAGAGCTCACGCTGTCCGGAACGTCACTCCAGTTATCAAACCCGTATCTGCTCGGCGGTCTCCCTTTGGTAGACCGCGAGCTCTGTGTACACTCAGCGCCTGGGACTTGCTCGTCGTCGCGCAGGACTTCTTGGATCTGGCTCTGAGATCCGGCTCGAATAGGACCACTATGGCTACTCATGCTGCCCTCTGTCGCACCGGCATGCGTTCAACCAGATACAACAGCAACTCGTAACAGTATGAGACCAAGAACTTTCTCCTCTGAGATAAAACTGCAAGAATCAAAACTGTAAACTGCTTCCTACAGTTCAAAACTAACCACTAAAAACTTCAAAGGCATGGAAGTATACATTCTAGAATGACGAAAGCGAGAGCGCAATCGCAGCCTGCGAGTATCCACAGGACTGTGCACAAATGCAAAAACGAGTGAATATATTACGACTAGATAGCATGGAGACAGCACATGCATCCAACGATACGCTACTTGAATCTCAGACAATGCAAAGGTTGAGACTGGCCCGCGGTAACAATAGTCAATACATCAGGCGCCAGCAGCATGCACTAGAATAAAAGGAATGAAACCTGAGTACAATGAAAGGTCATGCAAGATTCACCACAAGCTGGGAATATTCCAGAACACAACCCTTTGTTTACAACTGACGCGGACAGTTTTGACCGCCGTGTGCATTATTTGCCACAGCGGGCACACATGGTGTGTAACTTGTCTACGCAATTGTGTCCGGTGTTTGAAAAGCAAGATGCCCAATCTACCACTGCAGACAGCTCAACCGCCAGCCCTAGTGAGAAGATATTCATGAGAAACTGTCAAGCCATGGAAAAACTGATCCTACACGTAGGGCTATTCAGCAACAATGGACCACGCCTATTGCACAATGCATTCACCGG
Source organism: Sycon ciliatum (assembly GCF_964019385.1). Lineage (NCBI taxonomy): Eukaryota > Metazoa > Porifera > Calcarea > Leucosolenida > Sycettidae > Sycon > Sycon ciliatum. The sequence goes on along the minus strand of NC_088653.1, from coordinate 2,202,545 downwards.
CGAGGTAGCAACAAATGAAATGCGGCAAGACCTACTGAATTTCTACAGTGTGTGACAGCGTACCTGCCTTGCATATGCGGAAAGCCATATTCTGCACATACCTAGTACCAGTCCTCCTCAACGTCAACATAGACTGCGGACATTTGCGAAGTCCACCGTTACGCAAGAAGCCTGTGAATCAAAAGAAGAAGGACAACAAACTCGTCACCACGTGTTTGAAACGATGTCTAGCATTTTTGCAAAAGAATGGCACATCAGCGGATGGCATTGGTGAACAGTTAATTGTAACACCAAGAGCCCTTACAGATGATGGTATACTACCACGGAAAGGTGTGAAAGCAAATGTTACGCGTGTTTTCGAAGATCGCTACAACTCAGTCATAACTCAGAAGCTTCCAGCATCCATGATCACAGCAACAACAGCAATTGTGTATGATGCAATGTTTCTTGTGAACACACCACCAACTGTAACTCACCGTTCATTCGCAGATTATGGTCTGTTCCTTCTCAATCGATGGGTTGCGGCATGGTACAAGTATGGAATCCAATCTGTGCATCTGGTGTTTGATCATCCAAATGTGTCCGGCAGCAGTCCAAAGGACCTCCTTCGAACACAGCGCGATGATGCAGCCGGTGGAAACACAACATGTTCCACTGAAATATGCACCAGCGAGAAGGCTATTTCACCAGAGACGGCTCTACCACGAAGTTGGCGGAAATTCCTGGCATGCAGGAAGTGCAAGAGGCTGCTGGTGAATTTCCTATCAGCATTCACTCGGTCACATGGTGTCAACTGCCTTTGCCAGAGCCATCAGAGGTATGTTACCAGTGGAGGATTTGATGGTGAGCATGCCAACAATGCGTTTGCTGTGTTTCACGGTAACACTGCTCTGGTGTAAATGGATGTATACAGATCCAACGCAGAAGAGGGTGATTCTCGGGTATGGCGACATGCGCTGGCCCATGACCCTGTGCTCGTTTACAGTCCGGATACGGACACGTACCATATCGGTCTGACGGCGAAGGACCTGCCAGAGAGGCACGTTGTTGTTCAAATGAACATGCCCGGAGCCCAAACAACTAAGTTCATGCTGCTCAGTGAATTGGTCAGGAGTTTTGCTAAAGACCCGGATCTGGCGAAGCTCACCTCTGGCACACATTGCGCGATTTTGCAAGCCCTGTTCGTTGCAACAGGAAGTGACTTCACGCCCTTTTTTTCAGGCATCGGGAAGTCCACATTTTATAATGTGTTCTTCCAATATGCTACGTTTGTGACCAGGGGAGTAGATGCGCCAGGACAACTTTACAATACGCATCAAGATGCCAAAGAGCTCGGGTTCTTATCATTCATCAGGCTGGTCAGTTCAAGCTACTACCAGAAACACATTGCAGCATTCGATGCCAATGGGCCGTATGCACTCTTCAAGCAACATACAGCAAGCACGCCAGCAGAGCAACATCTTCGCTGGCTCTCAGCAATCAGAGACGGCGTTTGGCAACGTGTAAATGTCGAGGACGAGTGTGTTCCTTTTGCGTCAGCACTGCTACTGCAGTGGAAGCAGACTTGCTGGGTTCTTGGCATGTGGCAACAAGCTGAGCAATCCAACATTGTATACCAACCCCTGAATGGAAATGGGTGGACACTACGTGATGGCAAACTGTCAATTGACTGGGAGGCAGAAGAACATGCTCAGCTGGTCAGGCAACGGGTGTTATCACTCACCAAAGGCTGCGGTTGCAAAAAGGGCGGCTGCGTGTCGAAACGGTGCAAATGTCGCAAGTCTGGTAATGTCTGTGGTCCAGGGTGCAAATGCAGTCTCTGTCTCAACATGGGTGCCACGGTAGTCGATCTGGCAAGTGATAGCAGCTGTACCAGTGGATCCTCCAATGATGATTCGTCTGAAGATGAAGGACATGAACAGGAACAGCAAATGGTTACACTGCAAAATAATGGGAACACAATGGACATTAGTCACCCAGATGCTACTTCCAGCAGTGATAGCGACACCACGTGTTAACTACAGATGTAAGTCACAAAAATGTTCCTTGATTTATGTGTGTAGATGTATGTGTGATTTATGTGTGTAGATGTATGTGTGATTTATGTGTGTAGATGTATGATTGTATAGAATGATGGCGCGATTAATTTTATTAATTGTAATTATAAGAAACAGAAGCGGAACGCATAATAATTTTGTGCTCACGTAATTATTATTACGCGTGCTGTGGTATTGTTAATACTTCGAAGTACTATTATAACAAGTTGTTCATATCATACCACAGCATACCCAATAAATCATCAACAAATCAGTGAGTGGCAAAATATTAATTATTGAAAGTATGCAGTCTGTAGAAAGAAGTTAGATTGGATGAAAGCAATAGTTGCCTACTGTTCTCTTCATGTGTACACTATTTTACAGATATCGCACAATACACCTGTCCAAGTCTCTGCAAAGTTTCTCGTTTCATTGATGTCCAACAATTTGATCCTACTCAAGTGCCATTCTCCGTTTGCCACTGTAAAGTTAATCACATACGCAGGTAGGTTGTAGGTGTTCTTCAAAGAAGTAATTGATTCACTTGTTGTCCTTGTAACATTGACAATGTGCAGGTACATTGAGGGGAGATATGCACTATGCAAAGGAAAATAATTCTTTCCATCTATCCTTGTTTGCGTGTCTGTTTCCTCACTATGCAGGTTTTGTATTCAATACAAGAAGTACATCATACCACGAAAACTAACACTTTCATCCTCCTTTCCCTGGATGTGTGTGTGTGTGTGTTTGTGCGCTCGAACGCGTGTGCGTACATGCATTTTCCGACCATCGTGCAGGTTTCGTATTGTGATATAGCGTAACTAAAAGCACTTTCCCACGTCTGTTTGCCGGTCTTCAAACGCTATTATATTGCCCACTAGTTTCTTGCACATAATGACGAGAAGCACTCTTCCCTATGTCATCAGGCATGAGCTAATCACACACGCAGGTATGATCTAACAATGTGTTTGATGTTGAAGTTATGGTCAAATATTTAATTACTTTATGTGAATTGTATTCAACTCTGTAAAAAGCAAAATAGGCAATTTCAAAAATACCACAATGACCATTTCTCTTCATCAATAGAAGAGGTGCATTATTCATACCACGAAAATTAACGCTTTCATCTTCCTTTCCCTGCACATGTGTGTGTGTGTGCACGCGCGTGTGCGTGTGTATGTGTACATGCATTTTTCTAACCATCATGCAGGTTTCGTGTTGTGATATAGCGTACCTGCATGCACTGTTCCACGTTTGCAGGGAGCGTGCATGCAACTACAAAAGCATCTAATGTGGTCCAGGCATGGCTGACCTTTGTACTGCGTGCCCCTTCCCTAAGGAATACACAATGCTGTGTTCCATACCTCCGGGTAAATCTCTTTGACAAAATTAATAGTGTCAGAGTCACTAAGTTCTGACAACACGGTGCCATTATTCTACTCTCATCTTCTGTCCGTGTGCTATAATTTTTCCATGTATATATCACTTCTTCCAATAATGGCTACTTGTCTCCTTTACCGGCTGCGTTTGTTGGTGCCTGAAGGTCATTGGCATGCTGTCTGTTTCGCAGTGGTTCATGTCGCTGGTTCACTATATACAGCTAAGGATGATGTTGGATGATGGTCTCCAATTGCTACGTAATTGCCTAACTGCATTGACTTGTACATGATGACGAGAAGCAATATTCAAGCATCGACTAATCACACACGCAGGTATGATTAAAACAATGTGTTTGACGTTGAATTTTAAAAATACGGTCGAATACTCATATACAGGTCGTCCCTCGTTAATACATCATCTCTGGGACTTGACAAATGTTATGTATTAACGGGGTTTATGTACTAAACGGAAGTGTACATAACTTGCTTGTGTACCAGAATTTTTCACTTTTTTCAACTTTTCTGAGTGTTCTTACTGCCATGACTAGGGAGCGAGATATTCTTGATTCCCTCGATATAACATAAAAATTATGTTATAACGGTCACAGTTAGCGAAGATTCTACAGTTTACATGAGACATGGCCAGCCGCACCTGTACAGTCGCTCAAAAACTCCCCGGGAAGAGTACTACGTCGCCTGTACAGTCACTCGAAAAAACAGAGCTTTGTCGGTTTGTGATGTGCGCTCTGATTTCTGAGCTAATCGCGTCCACAAGTAGAAACTAGCACACAATGTGCCTCTACTGGAAGGCCAAAAGACCAACAAATTATGTACTATTGAGGTAGGTGACATGCGGGTACGGAGAAATGTTATGTACTAACGAGGTTTATGTACTAACGAATTATGTACTAACCGACAAAATTTGTATGGAAGTGATCACGTTTCGTCCGGGACTTGAGATTTCTTATGTACTAACGGGGTTTATGTACTAACCGGACTCGTATTAACGGGGGACGACCTGTACTTGGAAATACATGCACTGCAGTACAACAGTAAATCGCTATTATTGATGATAAAATCGTTCCTTGATGGTGTGTGTACGAGTACATACATGCCGTGTGCTTTATTTCATTCATTGCAATTTTGAAACGTTTGTCTCCTCGTCGACTCTTGATGTTATTGATTCGTTGTCTTTTCCTTTGTACATGAATGTGTGTGTATGTTTCTCACAACCGTGCAGGTTTCGTATTGTGATATCCCGGTAGCGTCTCTACAAGCACTGTTTGAGCCAGAGCACGCTAAAATATGACCACAGACCAAAAATTCGATTTTCAGTTTTTTGTTTAAAAATGATCTAACACACCTAATGTTCACTGTCTGAAAGTTTTGGATTGATCGGACATGTCTAAGTGTTGCTACAATGGTATTATATGCAGCACTGTTGAAATGGTGAAATTCTATGTACAGCAATGGGATTGTCATTTTTGCACACAATTGATATGCCCCTTGGTTCATCCTTTCCGGGTCAATTCCTCTGTCTAGGGTCTTATAGCATGAGCTGACAGGTACTCAGCCACATCAAAATTGTCTATAGGCAGCTGAGCTGGGTGTCCGAAATACCTCTTGTTTAGAGCACCACTGGAGAACCGCCAGCGAAAACACGGTCAACATCTGTAGCTGGCCGAAGAAGTTGGCACTCCATGTCCTCTCCATCACACTCCACCTGTACTTTCAGATATACAGTATACACTGCTGCACACAATCTTCCTCAACATACTAGACGTCGCACTCATATTCCCCACACCAAAGCGCATCTGCACACGGTTTTCTCCGCTCGCCAGAGAGTACTGCTTTCGCCGCATACTGCTTATGCTAGCGATGTTCCGCATAAGGGTACTCAAACTATCGACTTGAGGAAGTGGAGGGAGCAGCAGAGTCCATTGATTGTTTTTGCACTTGCAACCAATACTGGCATTGTCCCGGATATGTGCAGCGATGTCCATTCTGGCCAAATCATTGGCCGACTCACCTGCCAAGTCAGTGTCGATGCCAATCGCTTGCGAGGTTGTCATCAGAGTAGAAGTCCTCGTCACTGCAGATCATGGGACTACCGGCATCAATTCTTTTTACGCTCGATGAAAGTGTCGCCCTCAAATGACTCGTCGCTGTAGCCATCATCGTCTTCCTTCTGTTTCCGACCCGAATCCTAAAAATATTTTATCCTGCGCCTGGAGTGCGATGATGTCGTCTTCTTCCGCTCCGCAGTACATTACTACTACTAGGCTCTTCTGTCGATACATCAATGACGATCAGTTTTAGGCAACTCAGCGCACCATGGAATACAAACTCAAACGAATAAACTTACTTGCAACAAAGAATTGCATTCGAACAGTCCAGTCGACCGAGGAGAACAACAACAACGACTCGCGTTGCACTGCACTTCTTATTTTTTGTCGCGGAATTCAAATCGCGATTATCTCGACTTTTTCAAAAAACGCTGTGGTCATGTTTTAGCGCCCTTGGGCTCATTTCACGATTGCTTGCTGGTCTCCATACCCTACGCAATTGCCCAACATTGCCTTCAACATGTATATGATGAAGCAATTTAACTTGTTCATTACCCAAGCAGAGTCATCAACTGATCACACATGCAGGTATGATTCAACGATGTGCTTGATGTTGGGAGTTATGGTCAAACATTATAACACATGCCAGGAAGTAAACGAATGACATTGTTCATGAAAACGACATTTACATTATACAGGTCGTCCCCCGTTAATACGAGTCTGGTTAGTACATAAACCCCGTTAGTACATCAGATATCTCAAGTCCCGGACGAAACGTGATCACTTCCATACAAATTTTGTCGGTTAGTACATAATTCGTTAGTACATAAACCCCGTCAGTACATAACATTTCTCTGGACTCGCAAGCCACCTACCTCAATAGTACATAATTTTGTTGGTCTTTTGGCCTTCCAGTGGAGGCATATGGTGTTCTAGTTTCTACTTGTGGATGCGATTAGCTCAGAAATCAGAGCGCACATCACAAACCGACAAAGCTCTGTTTTTTCGAGTGACTGTACAGGCGCGGCTGGGCATGTATCATGCAAACTGTAGAATATTCGCTGACTGTGACCGATATAACATAATTTTTATGTTATATCGAGGGGATCAAGAATATCCCGCTCCCTAGTCATGGCAGCAGGAAACACTCAGAAAAGTTGAAAAAGGTGAAAAATACTGGTACACAAGCAAGATATGTACACTTTCGTTTAGTACATAAACCCAGTTAATACATAACATTTGTCAAGTCCCAGAGATTATGTATTAACGAGGGACGACCTGTACCAGGAGAGTGACTATTTCTTCCTCCGGTTTGTGTGTATGTGCGTGTGTGTGAGTGCGTATGCGCGCACCCACCTCTGTGTGTGTGTGTGTGTGTGTGTGTGTGTGTGTGTGTGTGTGTGTGTGTGTGTGCGTGTGTGTGTGCGTGTGTGTGTGTGTGTGTACGTATGTGATTTCTCACAATCTAGCAGGTTTAGTTTTTTTGGAAATGCCCAGCTACATATCCCGGGTTTCGTGCAAGTCTCCAAATGCTACGTTATTTGCTGACGCTCATTGTCCATAGTCATGAGAAGCACTGACCCTAATCCATAAGAATTGTGAAAGATTTACATACTGTAAGTCTATAGCAGACTCAGCTACTGTAAGTCTACAAATTTTTAAAAGCATGTTTCATTTTAGCCTACGATGGCTAAACCGCTTTTTGGCCGCACTAAACTTCAGAATGCACCATCCCTGCCCGTACATTATGTCACGCTGTATCTTGTACACAAAATTCAGCCGCAACAAATGTTAGGCCTCGGCTCAAGCCGAAAATACATATGCGCTGAATGTTTGTTGATTTAGATTTACAGTACGCAGGGATATTCACACAATGTGCATTATCCTGAAGTCGTGAACCACCATGCAAGGATAGTACCGGTAATCATTTCTTTTTCGCGTCTTGTCTGTCATGAACATTTGAGCTATGAGTTGATGGATAGAATGGATAGAATTGTCCTTTCAGCTGGCCACTACCACTCATTAACAAGAAAGTAAGCAATAGCAAGTGGACGCAGAGTGAATTATACTTGGTAGGTTAATGATTAACTAAATATTCGGACATTAGCGCTGCGTTTTTCGAAGCTGGGCACACGATATACATGGGAAAATCATGCAGAGATGTGGCACAAAGTCCTATAAACATGATCTAGGTAAAGGGACGCGATTATTTGCATTTTCATTACTTTGGCATATGATAATTTGTGGATGATCATGTTGATCAATTTAACATGATTTCACGACAGATCATTGTTTTTTTAGTGGGGTGTTGTGGGCCAAGGATCTATGACAATATCTATTGCATTTCAACAAAGTAGACACTTTCAGCAGTTCATACACAAAATTCCTTCAGTGCAAAACGTACCTTTCGGACACACCAGCCAGTCCTTTCCAGTCTTGATTTTCAAGTGCCGACGTATCCACGAGGACCTTCGAATGAACTACGGCTTGGAACGCTCTGAGTTTCAACCGACAACTCAAACTAACTAGACCATCGCGTAGCTAGTGTATTCACGGAGCAAAAGAGCTCTCCTTCTGCCCTCTCAGGGCCTTGGTTAGTTCTTTATAAGGGACGAGAGCCATAACTAAATTCAATCAATTCTCCAATTCCAAAAGCTCCAAATGAAGGCGTCTTGGTGACTTCGTTTCCCGCGGTTGCAAATAAAATCGCCCCTTGAGTACCCCTTGGCGCACGGACTGTAGCCATGATACATGTTCAGATAAGTATGAACCCAAGATGAGAAATGACTACGCACTCTTCCATTTATGGGTCCTAGAAGCGAAGGGCTAAAGGGACAAGCCCAACTTTTTTTGCGGATTTTCTGTCATAAAAAATAAACGTAACAGGCTGCTCTTCATAGATGTCCGCGTCCCAGCGGTCCGGGCAAGCGACCGCACCTCAGTGGGACACTTGGCCGTGGCCTTTGTGCTGGAATCTGTGGGAGAGCCTTTCCAGGGGTACACACCAGGGTACCAGGTATGGACCAACCCCTGGTGTTGATCCTTTTTTGTTCCTTTCCTTTGTATTTGTTTTTGCTGAGAAAGAAATGTTGCTGTTTCTGTTCCCGCCAGAGCCTTTAGCTTTGCTCTAGTAAAACATTGCTGACTGATAAGTGGTCATTGCTCGTAAATGCCAAAGGTGAAGGGAAGCTGGGTTTCTTCCCATTTGCAACTCCCTGTCCCTGTAGCTTGTAGCTCCAAGTATTTTAGTTTTTCGACGTGCCTGTTGTGAACCCTCTACGATTGTCTAAATTGTCAGGATCGTACGACCACACGGCACGAGGACAACTATTTTCCTTTACACAGTATATTTCACTTCATCGAATAATTAACAATGACCACTAATAACACCAGCTATTTATAAGATGCAAAAAAAACAGCGTACATGCAAAACATACGCATATAAAACGGGACATAACAGCGTAACGGAATCACAGCCATTCCGTTCCCCGGGACGCAGGACACAAAGGACAGGACTGGTTTGTTACGTTATGTTATATTTACAAGACGGAAAAGCAAACTGCTCTGACAGAGACGAACAAGAAGACTGACAAAAAGACTCTCGACTACAAAATCGCGCATGCTCATATCACACATGCACGCGACTAAACGAGACAGTTTGGGGAATGCCATCACACAGGAAAACAACACATTATTTCACAACACCTGCCCCCTTGATGACATTCCACAAAATAATAAACCGACACCACGTTCCACATGCACAACAGCAAAAGGAACCACAGCAGAACAGAAAAATGAAAACCAACCATCAACCTAGAGCCGACGCTCTAAAATAATATCCGGGCCACGAAACAGGGCCAAACAAAAACCTACAGCCGACACTCTACAACCAGGCCACGCCACACAAGGCCAACCAAAACACGGGAGCCGAAGCTCCAACAAAATAATAACATGCGCACAGCCGCACCAAATAAATCTACAACAAAAACAATGGAGAACAACAGAACGAATACAAGAGCAACAGACCGACAACAACCAAACTGAAACAACACAGCAACAAGCAACGAACTGAACAGAGAGAGAACAACACAGCGAGCAAGACAACAAGACGAACAACAACGGCGACACACAGTCGGTGACGCCAGACTCGTCCACTGTCCTCTGGCGAGCCACGGCCACACGCTCCGTCGCGGTTCCTGCCGTCTCAGGCTCCAGTCCACAGTGACTGTTCTTGTCCATCACCTTCTCTGCCTCCTCTCCGCGTCGTCTTCCGCTCCCACCAGCTCTTCACCTCCTCCGCTCCCACGCTCTATTTACTTCAAAGTAACAGTCACTTCGTTGTTGACGACAACGAACAGACTCATGACAAACTTACTCATCCTCTGCGTCCCGGGTTTCGACACCACGTTGTAACGGAACCACAGCCATTCCGTTCCCCGGGACGCAGGACGCAAAGGACAGAACTGGTTTGTTACATTATGTTATATTTACAAGACGGAAAAGCAAACTGCTCTGACAGAGACGAACAAGAAGACTTACAAAAAGACTCTCGACTACAAAATAGCGCATGCTCATATCACACATGCACGCGACTAGACAAGACAGTTTGGGGAATGCCATCACACAGGAAAACAACACATCATTTCACAACAACAGCGTATACAGCAAAACGCACACAGCGCATATAGCGTATGCCATGCAGCAACATCAGCGGTACGGCGGAGTCGAAATACAACATTGCAACGAATACAATGCCATAAGCGCGAAGGCCTTTCCCACTTGAGAACTGGTGGTTTGCAACATTCTCCCCACCAAAGGGCTTCTCACCGCCGTACAACAATGCACACAAGTCAAAAACGATCCGGGGCTCTGACTACGCGCCCAGAACGCGTCATCTCCTGCTGCCGTGGTGGTGGTAACGGTGCTGACGGTTCATACGCTGGCTGCTGAGGGACGATAGCAGGTTGAGCGGCATCGGCAAGCCCAGGAGCCACGTCCTGTGACGATACTTCTAATGGCACTAACCTTTGGATCGGCCTCAACAGGGTACTGGTACTCAGCTTAACCTTGGCAACACGACGCTTACCATCTCGACCAGGGAATAACTCGATGATCCGTCCCAAACGCCAGAACTGTTTGCGCTTGGTATCATCGAGAACAAAGACAACATCACCCACAGCTAGAGGGCGCGACATGGTTTGTTGGTGCTTGTTCAGCTTAGTTAGGTACTCCACCTCCCAACGATTCTTGACATGCTTCAGTGTCTGACTGAGGTAACGCAATCTCGATGACATCTGCGCAGCGTCCAGGGTACCTGCTGGCTTCTCTGACGACATCCAGATGTTACCCATCACCACTGCAGGGGTTACTGGTGGCTCATCCAGGCTATCAGACACATAAGTTAGCAGGCGACTATTCACCACTGCTTCAACCTCATACAAGAGGGTCTCAAGCTCCTGGACCTTCAGAAACGCTGTTCCCATTACCTTTTTACAAGGCACTCTTCACCGTACCAACCATTCGCTCATAGAAGCCTCCATGCCATGGTGCAGCTGGAGGATTGAACATCCACGGCACACTCAGTTTGTAAGATGCCGCCTTGAACGTTGTAGCGTTGTCAGACCTGATCCGAGACGGCAAACTACGTCTCGCGACAAACTTCCGAAATGCTATCAAGAATGACTCAGTACTTAAACTATCAGCCACCTCCAAGTGAACTGCTCTGGTGGTGGCACACACAAACAATGCTATCCATACCTTCGGAGATAACTCACCACGGCGCACGTACAACGGACCAGCATAGTCGATACCGGTAGTTGCGAACGGCCTCTCATGAACAACTCGGTCTTCTGGCAGCGGCAGGCAGACTTCTGAGGCAGCCTTAGCCTTGTAGCGGCGGCATGTAACACATCGCTGAGTAATGTTGCGCAGCGCTCGTCGACCACCGATAATCCAGAATTTCTGACGGATGAACGACAAGACTCCTTCTACACCTTGGTGCATCCTTTCAACATGCATTTTCTCCAACAGCAACTCGGTCAGATGATGTTTGCCTAACAGGACTGGGTGCTTGGCTCCATACGCCAACTCGCTGTGCTGAAGTCGTCACCCGGCTCTGAGCACTCCATACTCATCCAGAAACGGTGCAAGCTGATACACCTTCGTCCCAGGCTTCACTGGTTGACCTTGCTTGATCTGCTCAAGATCCTCAGCAAAGCATGCGGCTTGAACGATGCGGTACAATACGTTGTCTGCTGCAAAATAGAGCTCAGCACGAGGCTCAGTGTGCTTCCACTGCAACATCCAAGTCACCATGCCCTGTGCCTTCGACCATTTACTGAATCGGAGCCACCATTCCTTATCAGATTTTCGACTGCAGGTGGTGGCTGACACTCGTACTTCTACACTGGACTCATCTGTAGCTGCGGTTGAGAATGCGGTGGGCCAGTCATTGGACTCCGTGATCCAGGTTGGTCCGCCCCTCCAGAACGGACTACGGATCTGCTGTGCACTACTCCCACGCGACGGTAAATCTGCTGGGTTGTGCAGGCCCGGGCAATGGTTCCACACAATGCCGACCTTCTTCGATATCTCTTGGACTTGACTGACGCGGTTAGCCACAAATGTTTTCCATTTGTACGATGGATTACTGATCCAATGAACGGTAGTGAGACTGTCAGTACAGCCATAGACTTGCGTGACGGTCACACGCAGCTCCTTCACCACAAACTCAGCGTAGCGAGCCGCTAGATATACTGCTTGTAACTCAAGGAGGGCTAACGTGGGCGGAGACATGGGTGCCACTTTGGCCTTAGCAAATACCAAGTGCGACTGTCCATTGACGACTGCATACAAACAACATCCAAACGCTTTCTAACTGGCATCCGCGAAGGCATGAAGTGCAATCGGCGTGTCAAGATGGCAGCAAATCCAACGTGGTATGTCAATGCTCACCACTCCGGCCAACTCTCCCCACCATTGCGCACATGCGGCTGCGATGCCATCAGGCAACTTATCATCCAAGTCGCCTCCGACTTTCCAGGCTTGCTGTAGCAGTATCTTTCCCGGTACAACTGCCGGTGCTGCTAGACCTAGCGGATCAAACACTGACGCAACACTTTTGAGGAGGGATCGCCGGGTCCAAACGGCCGGCCTATCGGACTCGCCTAGCGCTGCTATGCTGAGCAAGTCATCACTGGTTTTCCATTTCAGACCGAGGACTTTATCTCCGGCCTCTGGATCGCACGGGATTTCGTTGCCTCGCCACTTGCGTAACTCCATGCCAGCATCTGTAAGCACACGCTAGCTGAACTCTTGCACCTCCTTGGCTTCCAAGGCATTTGAGACACTAGAGACCAAATCGTCAACGTAGAAACCCGTGAGCAAGAGATCAATACGATCTCGCTCTTTGGGTGCAGACAACGCCCGCAGCTCCTTCAAGTGATGCTGAATCACCGCAGTAAGCATGTATGGCGAGCAGTTTACGCCAAATGGCAGTTTCGTTAGCCTCCAGGTTAACAGTTCATCGCTGTCGCTTCGACCGGGCCACATGAAACGCAGGTACGGACGATCTTCGGGATTAACCGCGACCATGAAGAAAGCCTTGCGGATGTCCGCTTGCAGCGCGCTCTTATATTCACGAAACCTTAATAGCATACCTGCGAGACTCGGCAATAGCGACGGTTCAGGGTCAACCATGTCGTTCAACGACTTGCCATCTGGAGCCGTCGCCGAGGCATTGAACACCACTCTTAACTTCGTGGTTGCAGCGTTCTCGCGGAATACTCCATGATGCAGTAAATAGTACCCGGCATTGCGCTCACATGGCTCCAGCTCAATTGCTCCAAGCTCGCGGTACTCCCTGATCAGCACATCATCATAGAGCGCACGCTTCCCATATGTATTCCTCTTCAGCTTTTCAAGAAGCCGCGTTGCGATGACTCTAGCTTGAGCATAGTTATCCGTTGGGCGACGCTCATTTCGCCACAAGAGACCCACTTGGTACCCGCTGCCCTGGCGACATAGCGGGAAAGATGGCAGGTGCTGATGTTGTTCTCGAGGTTCATCCAACTGCCATAGTTTCTCGATGTGGGCTGTGACACATGACACGGTCACCGGCTGACTGTTTCGACTTGGTGCAGACGCTGGACCAGATAATACATTATCTATCTCTGTGTTCCACTGTGTTCCACACCGTCTCACCATTAACTTCCTTCTTGCTGTGCAGTACCGCGTTGATATAGTCTGCACCAATCAGCATATGTATTTCGTCTGATGTCCCTTGTTGAGGCTTGTCACTCAGCTCTACTCCCCCAACTGTGCCACTGCGCAATAGTCTGCGGACTTGCGCACTTCAGGTCCAGCTCTAGCATTGGTTTCACGAACGCGCGTACCCGAATGCTAGCGGAGCTACCCTGGATCGTGATGGTGTACTTATCCATGCGCGGTTGAGTTGGTTCCGCGCCGAACGGCTTCACCTCTACATTTTCAACCCCAACGTGTTCTGCATCGATTGCTGACACCAACGCTGTCACGAATGACGCCTCAGCACCCGAGTCCAGGAACATGCGAACCTTTGCGTTTCGAGTTCTTCCCTCAACTCGTGCCACTCCGGTCATCAGCCGCACACCTGGCGAGTGTAGACAGCACGATCCAACATTCTTCTCCGTTACTATCTCAGTCGGTTTCTCCCGGCTGTAACCTGCTCTGTCCAACACATTATGTATTAGCAGGTGGTGTTTCCTCTGGCATTTTGTGCATCTCGAGCCTGACCGGCAGCGACTTTTAGCTGCTTCTCTGCATCTGTGACCGATATCGCCATGCACTGTGCCGACGCCGTGGGCCTTGCCACGGATCGTTCTGCTGGCTTCTTGGCAGTATCAGCCTGTCGTCCGTGCGCGACCTGGTAAGACGCGCCGTGCTCCTGTACCTGGCGCAGAGACATCCCGTAGCACTGCCGTTCGACCAGGTACGTCTTCATCTCAGGTCCGCATTGCTCCAAGATTACCTGCTTTGCCATTGCTTGCAGCACCGGGGACATTTTACCTATATCGGCGCTATACTTGGTGTCCACCTCGCCATCTTCTGTCATAACGAGTGTGGCCCACACCTCTACCTCTCGGCAAACACGGACAACGTTTTGGTGAAAAGACTCATCTGACCGCTGCTTGCCTGTCAGCAAAGTCTTCCAGGCTTTATCCGGAGTCTTTCCGAGCGAGGCAAGCAACTCTTGCTTTGCTTCCTCATAATTATTGCATCCAATACATATCCTCTCCGCCTTGCTAACCACTAGCGCGATGCGCAGTCGCAGCAGCCATTCACTTTCTTCGAACTCGTTCTTGGAACAGATGTCCTCGAACAGGTCAAGATAACGCTCCAATGGCTGCGTTCCATCATATGAGGGGATTTTCATCAACGGTTGACGCCCACCGCTGTGACTGAGAGCTTCCTCTGTACCTCCCATCGCGGCTTTACCATCACCCTCATACGCATTGGCGATGCGCTCGTTAATCTCCTTTAGTGTTTTGTCAAACTCGGTGCGGAGCGCCTCCTCTCGCCGTCTGGCACTGCGCTCCTCACGCTCTGCGTACTGTTGGAGCCTCTGCTCCACATGTACCTTCAACAACTCGCCTTCTAATCTTAACCGCTCTCCATTGTCGATAAAGCTGGCTTCCAAATTGTTCCATAGTTCCTCTGCCATGCTCGCTCCGATCCTGGCGTGGTCGCCAAATGTTGTGAACCCTCTAAGATTCTCTAAAATTGTCAGGATCGTACGACCACACGGCACGAGGACAACTCTTTTCCTTTACACAGTATATTTCACTTCATCGAATAATTAACAATGACCGCTAATAACACCAGCTATTTATAGCATGCAAAAAACAGCGTACATGCAAAACATACGTAAATAAAACGGGACATAACAGCGTATACAGCAAAATGCATATAGCGTATGCCATGCAGCAACATCAGCGGTACGGCGGAGTCAAAATACAACATTGCAACAAATACAATGCCATAAGCGCGAAGGCCTTTCCCACTTGAGAACTGGTGGTTTGCAACAGTGCCAGACCTATTGCCAGTATTTGTATGAGCTGCAGAGATGAGGAGCAACGGAGGCGTTGGATTAAGGCCAATAATGGTGTTTATGGCCGGACAACGCCAGCGGTTTTCACTTGTCAGGAGGACAGTCAAGTTGGTGCAGGCGGATGACAGATTATTAATGTTGAACATTGTTTAGCAGAGTGGGTGGCTTACCGAAGAGAATCGTCTCAGTACCTCATGGTTACTAGTATCTGACAAATGCCTCTTATTTCTAATCTACATTAGAGCATAGCAAAATTGATCATGTCACAAGTAGTGTCAAGACTTGATGTGCTACGATTGTACTCAGATCATGTTGCAAATTCACGGTAATTCGTCCTGCCACTTTACGCTCTCCCGGAATTGCCTGCAGAAGTCACGTGCCTGTGCAAGGGACAACGCGTTTGCATTGCTTACTGATGCAAGCGGATGGAGTGCAGACCAGATAAGAATACATAATCTGGCTATTCAAATAGCTTTGGCAGCTAATAATTGGCTGGACTCCTGGAAATGTGGGCAAGAATCTAAACCAGTCAATGGAAACAATGTCACGCCACACAGGAAGCTAAATAGCAAACCAATCAAGTTCTTTGGTAATGAAACCTTTCACCAACGTTATCCGGTTGCATGCCTAGCGTCACTCAAACAAGACCAATGGATGCCACATGTACCTCAGATACGCTGTTGATCAACCACAACTCAAATACCACAGAGCAGCGTCTTTTATACAGATCTAATTTGATATTGAAGTATATGAGTCGAAGTTGCTGGTATAGTCTCTCCTAATGACCGCGTATTTGGCATAAATTTCTATATTGCACTCTAAAGCTACTTACCTTTTCCGACATTGAACTCTGGCAGTGACCACTCGCCCGCACAATGAGCCAATTGACACAGAGACTAAGTACCAGGTGCATCCGTCGCAAGAGAGACACGCAAGTCTGCAAGTGCAGTGGATGCACACCCACTGATTTTCTCTTACGCCAACGATATCAGACATGACCTGAGTGAAACATATCAAGACTAGCACCACCTTACTGCCTAATTCCATAATTATAAGTATTGCGAGGCCTTGTGACAGGATTCTCAATGCACACCTTGTCTACGCCCCACGGAATACATCGGATGATAATGACCAAGACAGCTGCCTATGTCTCTCTCTCTTTCTCTCTCTCTCTCTCTCTCTCTCTCTCTCTCTCTCTCTCCCCCCCCCCCTCTCTCTCTATCTATCTTCATCTATTCTATATATCTATCCAATCTGGAGACAGAACTGTTTCGCCCTTTGTGAAGTCATTAGCACAGCACAGAGAAATGAGACCGAACCTGATTACAATGAAAAATAAATTCCAAAGCCAGATTTAAACCAGGGCCGAATATACTTTGCCAAAGATATTTCTCTGCCTATCTCTATCTCTTTATCTCCTTGAGGGCACACTGGGTCCCCTGTTTTCGCAATTCTCCACCTATCAACTCCCTTCTGCGTGTGTGCGTGTGCGTGCACAGGTGCAGGGTGTATGCGCACACATCTTTCTTTCTGTCTTCCTGTCTTTACCTGGTTTGTGAATCGGCTTTTTAATCGTATTTTTTCGGCTCACTGTTTTATGAGTTCACCTCACTATAAGTTTTTGCACACAGTACACCAGTGGTACAAGGCTGGTTCAAATAGGACACAGGTTGCAAACCGGAACGGACTCAATATTCACTTTCTCCCTTGGTATTTTGATTAGAAAACATATGTCATAGTGAAACTACGATGTGTTATACTCCGAGCCAAAATTTCATGGCTCTAGGATGACCAGAAGCGCCATATCAAGCAGGTGAGTTTTTGACGTGTTGCTTCGCACTGCGACTTGAGTTTTACGACTTTCGAAAAATCAACTTCTTGTCGCAGGTAAACAGCGGCTCGCCTCTCGCCAATAAAGCACCGCATACCAATCAAAACTAATAGAAGCACACACAAGGCTTATTCTTACTCTGTACTGGCCGTCGTGGAGCGATAGCAATTACCTAATTTCAGACCCAGAGTGAATTCGACGTGCACTCTAAAACGGGTCCGGTTTGGAGCCACCTCTGATTTGAACTTTTTTGAAGTAAAACATTGGGCAACTTGGAGGCAATGGGTCAACACAAAGGAGTGCCTCAGTTCGATTGACTCTGGCCCCAGAGCAAACTTAAACATGCCAGTTTCCTTCCACAAACATATTTCAAGTGAAAAAAAAAAAAAATTCACGGTTCGCGTGAGACTCGGCTGGAAGCCGAGTTTTCCGCATCCGCCGTGGGAACGCCACCACCCTCTAGGATCAAAGGCGCAGATGCAGCGCCTAAACGGTGGGAGGTGAGTAGATCAGACCCACCACCAAGTGGTCAAAGACGGAAATCCCATTAGCTGCATCCATGTTACCCTCGTGCCAGGCCACGAGTTCCCAATTAACTGTGGGTCGCAGCACGGCTGGAAAAATTCCTTCCGCTTCCAAGCAGGAAAAATCAAATCAACGCTAATGATCAGTTTGGGTCTATACAAATTTGGCTTTCAAAGCGTCCCGGTATCGAGCCGTCCCCTCCACAAGGCTGGTTCATTGCCCAGTGCAATCATCAGGCAGCATAGGCAAGCAGTCAGGCAGCATTCCAACAAATCAGCTTTGCTTCACTCCTGTAGTGTCTACTACACTCTGCTTTCACCGCATTCGACTACTCTCAGCACTCTGTGTGCATTATGCTGCTACCTGCTTGTATTATACTACTTCAGTATTAGAAATGCAAAGAACGAAATCTATCGTATCTGTGTGTCTCCGCATTTTTCTCTTTCTGTCTGTCTCTCTATTCTTTTAGTCTCTATATCTGTCTGCCTCTCTCTTTCTCTCTGTCTATGTGTCTCTGTCTGTGTCTTGGTTTGTCTGTACAGTGTTTGCCTGTCTTTACTCTAGCTGTCTGCCTATCTCGTTCTGTCTGTGTGCCTGTCCCTATCTGTCTGTCTGTCCATCTGTCTGTCTGTCTGTCTTCCTTTCTGTTTCTCTGTCTACCTGTCTCTGTATTTTTGTCCCCATCTGTCTGTCTCTGTTTCTCTGTCTGCTTCTCTTCTTCAGTCTTTCTCTGTGTGTCTTACTTTGTCCCTCACTCGGTCACTTTTCTCTGTATCTATCTTTTATTCTCTATCTGTTTCTTTCCCTCTTCTTCTGTCTCTCTGTTTCTCAGTTTTGTCTCTCTGTTTCTGTGTGTGTGTGTCTCTCTCTTCTCTTCTTCTTCTTCTCTCTCTGTCTGTCTGTCTCTCTCTTCTTCTTCTTCTTCTTCTTCTTCTTCTTCTTCTTCTTCTTCTTCTTCTTCTTCTTCTTCTTTGTATTAAAACTGTTTGGTGAACCTGTTGTAGAGCACTTGGTGGGCGATCGGCCACCCAGCGAGGATAGTTGGACGTCCTTAAAATCAAGATTTGAACTCGCCATTCCGGCCTCTAAAGGGCCGGGGGTGGACGATCGCCAACCTTGCCAACCTCTCGTAGTCACTTGTTCTTGTCGAATCGTTATTTTCATAGCCTTCTCGACATTCGCCCTACAAATTACCATACATCACAACGCAACTACCTGTACATGACACACCATACCATACGGACACAACCACACCCCAACTGTACTGGGGGCCTATCTCTTCGAATTGCATTATATGAGTTTCTTTTTCCTTTTTTCTTTACCCGTTACTGTCTAAAAAGCAGTCGAAACGGTTTTTATCCACCATTTGATGGTGAGCATTTCCCTTCTTCTTCTTCTTCTTCTTCTTCTTCTTCTTCTTCTTCTTCTTCTTCTTCTTCTTCTTCTTCTTCTTCTTCTTCTTCTTCTTCTTCTTCTTCTTCTTCTTCTTCTTCCCGCACTCAGAATATCGGAAACTCCAATACCAGCTCTAAACGGCCAACAATTCAAGTTTCTAGGCAGGATGCTAACAGATACAGTAGGTGAGATAACGCAACGCGAAGACCTCATAAACTCCACAAGATGCCTACTAAAGACAGTTGCCGAGACCAGACTGTACGGACACCAGAAGTTGTGGCTCTACCAGCATCAAATCATCCCCAAAATAGCATGGTAGCTCGAGATACTTGATCTCAGCCACAGTTTCGCCAAACTCCTACACAGAATTTGCCTTCCATTCTTAAAGAAATGGGCAGGCTTGCCCAGACCCGCAGCACCAGCAATACTCTTCATCGGCGCTCGGGAGCGCTTCGGCCTACGTTTAACGTACATCCCTACGCTATGGAAGCAACGACAGGTCATTAGATGGAATATCATCAAGAACAGCAGCGACAAGAACATGGCAAACCTGTACCAACATCACAGCAAACAACAGTATCTGCTCACAAGACAATACTCCGCAATAAAAGAAATGGAATGTGCCGAGGCAGCGATCTCTGAAGCTAGTCCAACTAACCTCCAGCAAGGCAGGGCAGGACTCGGCTTTAGGCATGACAAACAAGAGAAAATCAAACCTAGAAAACAAATACTCAATACCATTCATGAAGGTGACTGCCAAGACCAGCTATCCCACCTCAAACCTCAAAAGCCTGCAAATGCAAGGCAGCTGGTTAAAGTGGAGAGACACGATGTTTGAAGACCTAACTTGGAAAAAACTGTTGTACAAAGGCTACGGGAGGACTTTCTCCTTTCAACTAAACTGTGTATTAAACACACTACCAACAGTTGACAATCTGAGGAGGTGGGGTAACTCTGTGGTCGAACAACAATGCCCTCTATGCAACAGGCAAGCTACGCTCCGTCACATATTATCAGCATGTCCAACAGCCCTCCACCAGGGCAGATATACCTGGCGCCACGACAACGTACTGAAATGCATAGTAAAACAAGTAAACGAAACCATCCAAACTTATCAAAAGGCCACGGCATCAGCAGAAACGCAGAGTAAACAGAAGAGAATTGATTACATAACTTTCTGCAAGGCAGGAGAGAATCTCCCCAAACAGCCCCCCTCCCAACGCAAACGGCTAAATGACCAATTTGTAACTAGCTCAGCAGACTGGCAGGTCCTGGTGGACATGAAGGATGAGAAACTTGTTTTCCCCCACTTCATAGCACCTACAACCTGTCGTCCAGACATAGTGCTCTTCTCCAAAGAATTGAGAAGAGTTCTGTGGCTGGAACTCACGGTATGTAGTGAAGATCGCTTTGCACAATCGCGCGAAATAAAAATCGAACGCTATCGTCACCTTCATAGCGCGTGTGTAAGGAATGGCTGGGATACGGAAAGTCACACAGCAGAGGTGGGAGCGAGAGGCGCAGGGCAGGGCAACCCGCTGTTTCCGGACCGAGTCTGCCGATGCCACAGCCGAGACCGACGCCACTTCAGCAGCCGAGTTGGAGAGACACTTATGCGAAGCTAGCCCGCCAGCACTCAAGAACCACCTCCCGCACGCATTACATAGTCGGCTGCCGGACTGCTCAGATATGGGCTTCCTCCTCTCGGCCAGGCACTTGTGGCGATTCTTGTATTTCTGGTGGGCGAAAGTACGCTGGCAAACATCGCAGAGCACAGAAGTGTCACGCTGAGCCGATCGCGGTACTGGTTGAGCGGAATACGCACTGCGCCATTTCCCACGCTCCTGGGCGAGGTCGTACCATTCCGTGTGGTCGATGTTCACTGCGGAGAGGTCAGCTCTGACAGAGTCTCGCCACCGTTTCCGAGGACCGCAAGCCGGCCTCGGCGGAAGGAGCGCACCAAACAGGAGCTGGCGCGGAGTTCTATCGCCGTCCATCCTAGCTAGATGGCCTAGCCACTCCAGACGGCGGCGAAGAACACGTGTGGTAATATCCACTGGATCTCGACGATTCCAGGCCTCCAGAATGGTCTTCCTGTTGATGTGGAAGTCCCAGGTGTCTCTTCTACCGAGGGCTAAGATTGCGGAAATGCAGCGAAGATGGAAGGCGGACAGCGCCGCAAGCTCGCTTTTCAGTGGTACCCAACACTCCGCTCCGTAAAGGAGAAGAGAAGCCACACATGCATCATACACCATTCGCTTCGTTGCCAGTGAAAGATCGCCATCATCAAAGACAGATCGACGCAATGCTCCGAATGCCCTAGATGCTGACGCTACTCGGGACCGAGTGTCCACTGCGGTGCGGCCACCAGTATGGATGATGGAGCCTAGGTAGCGAAAGTCATGCACATTCTCGAAAATTTCCCCGCCAACCACCAATGGACGACGATCCTCCGGAGAAATGCCGAAGCCGATCGCCATTACTTTGGTTTTTGATAGGTTGATGGTGAGGCGGAAGCGAGTTGCGACGTCCATGAACCGGCTGAGCGCAAGTGTGGCACCATGGTGAGTTGTAGCAATAAGTGCCGAATCGTCTGCGAATTGACAGTCACGATGGATGTTGATTGTGTCAGTCTTCTGGCGTTTGAAAAGGAGAGACGGTCCAGAGTTAGAGGAGACGGGAAGTCCAATCTCAGGTATGTCCGCAACCTCACGCTGCCACAGCTGGAATACTGCCCACAGGAATATATTGAACAATACTGGGGCCATACAACAACCTTGTCGAAGGCCATTTTGCACCTCAATAGGCTCGGCCTCGATGCCCGGGATCGACAGGTTTGCAGACATAGAGGTATGAAATGAGCTGATAATGGTAACCAGCTTGTCAGGTACGCCCGCCTTCCGGAGAATTTCCCACATGCACTTACGGGTGACGGAATCATAGGCCTTCCGTAGATCAACAAAACCATGAAACCAGAGCAGCGATGTTCATATAGTTTCTCAGATATTTGTCTCACCGCGAAGATCATGTCCGCACAAGATCTGCCTTTGCGGAATCCACACTGCGTGTCTGGTAGGATGTCTTCCGCGAGCCGCTGCAATCTTGTCTGGACGAGGCCAGCAACAGCCTTTCCTACCACCTCCAGAAGAGCGATGCCCCTCCAATTGTCACAGCTGGATAGATTTCCTTTTTTTGGTATCGGGACAAGCTGGCAGTCCACCCACTCCTGGGGCACCCGCTCTGCATTCCACACTGTCTGGACAAGGTCTAGTAGTGCCATCATGAGGCCATCCCCACCAGCCTTCAGCAGTTCCGGTAAGATTCCAGAGCCTCCTGCTGCTTTTCCGTTCCGTAGTCGGCGCACAGCTTGCCTAAGCTCTTCCAGAGTAGGTGGATCGGCGAGGTCTTCACACACTTCCTGTTGCTCAATGGTGGCAACAGTTGCAGGTTCATACGAGGTTGGAACATTGTAAACCTTGGAGAAGTGACGGTGCCATGTGCGGCCCTGATCCGCCGGTGAATTACAGACATTTCCGTTCTCGTCCCGCACAGCGACTGCAGTTACACCCACAAGCCCTCGCCGAGCCGTCTGCATGGTCTTGATACCGGCCCAGATGCGCGCCGAGTCAAAGCGCCCCTTCTCAGTACGTTGTGCCATGGCAGCAAACCAATCATTCTTCGCAGCTCGGGTGGCAGCGCGAGCCCTCGTGCGCGCAACACGGTAGCGCGAATACTCTTCCTGATTCCGGCCACTAGTGATCCATGTTCGATAGCATGCATTGCGCGCGTCCAGCAGTGGCCGCAGCCCGTCCTGGCTTTCCGTAAACCAATCAGGCTGCCGTCTCCTCTGATGACTGAGAGTGTCCGCAGCTGCCGCCGTCACCACGTCCCGCATCGCATTCCATTTCTCGTCTACCGTTTCCGCGTCCGCCACTGCATCAATCTTGGCATTGATGTTTTCCTGGTAGTCGTCAACCTTCCTCCGGTGGTTTCCCTCAGCATCTGTCGAAACCACTGGGGGCAGATTATGCACTGCAAATCGTACTCTCTTTGTGGATTTCCGCGGTTTCCACAAGACCCTGCCGAGCCTAAACCTGGCGGCAACAAGACTATGGTCGCTCCCACATTCTGCCGAGCGAATAACCTGAGCATCAGTGCACCAGTGCCGGCTCCCTTGCGCTGTGATGATGAAGTCAATACAATGGACATGTTTAGTTCTGGGATGCTGCCAAGTGCCTTTCAATTCCTGCTTTTTCCTGAACCAGGTGTTCGCGATCCAGCATTGATGCATTGCCAGAAACTGAAGTAGCTCCTCTCCAGACGAATTCAGGCAGCCCAAGCCATGTGAGCCACGCACAGCGCTCCAATCATCACCTGGCTCTCCAGATCCCACTCTGGCATTGAAATCTCCAAGTAGAACAAATTTATCTGTGCACGGTATTGAGTTGAGTACTCCTTGCAGAGAGTCATAAAACGCATCCTTTTCACAGCGCTTACTGTTGAATGTTGGCGCATAAGCTGTAACCAGCGACATCCATTCAACCTCTCCACTCGCCAGATCAAACTTCAAGCGTATGGACAACAACCGAGCGGATACTGCGACGAGTTGACAACCCCCTTCGCGCCAGGCCCGAAGCGCATTTCCCCTCAGCACAAACGCAACGCCCTCACCTCGCCGTCTGGACGCTCCTTCCCCAGGCACAGTCCGACCCGAAGCAATGACCATTGCTCCGTGGACTTGATAGTTTTCCTGACCAAACCAGTGGGTCTCTTGAAGAGCAGCGGCGTCCATCTCCAGGCGTTCCAGATGTTGTACAATTTGATAAATTTTTTTATCGTCGGCAACAATTCCACTCGCGGCAGCCGTCTGAATGTGGCCCTCACTCTCAACCAGAGAGCGTACTTTCCAAGAGCCTATGCTGAATACTCCATGCTGTCGTTTTCTTTGTGCTGTAGATGTCACCACTCGCGGGCTCGCAACGCCTCGCGAAGGCATCTGAGAACGGGACGACGACAAGAGTGTCGACATCAAAAATCGTCGACCAAGTCCGCCGCCGATATTCCCGCCTCAGTATGTTATCCTGGACGGCTGGGGAGGCCCCAGGCCGCCCAGGCCTGTCTCACTATGTCCAGAAACAGTCAGGAGAGGAAGACTTACAGAGAGCAAAAAAAACTCAAACTGTCCCCACCCAAAGCAAGGACAGACACAAACACACACACACACACACACACACATGTACATTGACAGCCACACATACAATTGCTTTGCAATGTTCTCAGTTCATAGAAGAAACGGGACTGCGGCAGCACGGAACTGACGAGGAACAGAGATGGAGCGAATACTGCTTGGCAGGTTGTTCCAGCATAGCGCACCCTGGAAGGTGAATGTCCCCTTTCCAGAGTTGCTGCGGGCGGGTGGCAGGCAGAGACCCATGCTGGAGTCAAGGCGCGTGGACCGGCCACAAGCTGGTAGTAAGAGAACCTGAAGCTCAGGACTTGCTTGGCCGTCACGGCAGCGCCATGCAAGGAATGCCAGCTTCTGCTTGTACACTTCGGTAACCCGATACAGTGAGAGGCGCTCCAGTAGGTCATGTGCGGATGTCCATGGCGGGCGTTCAAACACTACACGGGCACCACGGTTTTGCAGAACCTGTAGTCGATGACAGTGCCTGGCTGCCAGAGATGTCGAAAATGCATTTGATCCATATAGAAGATTGGGCATTATGATGGACTGGAAATAAGTTATCCGACCCTGTATGCTGAGGCAACGCCGCATCCTCCACAGGACTCCGATCTTTCGTGATACACGGTTTGCACAGCGGGTTACGTGGTCATCCCAAGACATGTTGCTATCAAAATTTAATGTTACGCCAAGGTACCTGGCAAACTCCACAAGAGGCAGCAGGGTCCCGTTACAGTTCACCGAGAGTGGAGTATGCTTCTCAGGTAGGTTCCCGGAAATGGAGATCACCTGGCTTTTGGAAGCATTCAGGATCAATCCACGGTCGTTTAGCCAGTTAGAAATAGCTGAAGCTGACGCAGACAGAATTGCAGACACTTCAGATTTAGTCGGTTTGCTGCAAGTGAGACCAATGTCATCTGCAAACTGCAAAGACAAAGCTTGTCCAGCAAAAATAGGGTATTTCCCGAGTGTATATGTTGAACAAAATGGGGTCGAGCACAGATCCCTGTGGCACTCCGCATGTGCAGAGAGTGATAGTGCTGCGTGATGGTCCGATACACACACGCTGGGTCCGTTCGGAGAGGTAAGAAATGAACCACCGCAGGGCTGTGGCCGTGACACCAACATTGAAGAGGTCGAGAATTAGTTGGTGATGTCTAACTAACATGTTACTTTATCGAATGCTTTGGACATGTCCAGTAAGCAGACACCTGTGTACATTCGTTTGTCCCAGGCAGTAAGGATACGGTTGGTGATGAGAGCTAGTGCATCCTCAGTGGAATGGCCGCTGCGAAATGCAAACTGAGTGGAGGGAAGTGACTCCGTGATGTTCATGACTGATACAAGTTCCTTCTGCACCAGCTTCTCTAATAGCTTGGACAGGATTGGGAGAAGGGAAATGGGACGGAAGTGAGTGGGAACTGCTGGGTGACCAGCTTTATATAGCGGTGATACGTGTGCAAGCTTGAAGGCAGAGGGTACTGTACCACGGGATAGTGAGGCATTGAAGAGAGCAGCAACAGACGGAGCAATGATATCAGCACAGCACTTCAGAAGTACTGCTGCAACTCTAGCACCAGTAATGTTGGACTTACGTGTACGTCCCAGCCATTGCCGCCGGATTCAGCGGCTTCTTCTTCTTCGTCTCCCATCTTGGAAGCACTCCTTCCCGTAGTTCAGTCCTGGGAGTACAGTCGGAAGAGGACGTCGGAAAAAGCAAAAAGGCAACACACATGATTCCCTTATAAGCAAGCAGTGGCAACTCTAGCACCAGCAAGTTTTGACTTACATCCCAGCCATGGCCGCCGGATTCCCACGCTTCTTCTTCGTCGTCTTCCAGTTCCTAGGTTCCATCTTACAAATACCCCTTCCCGTAAGTTGTTGTTGTTTGGCTTTATTTAAAGTGGAGTTCCAAAACAGGCCTAAACCTAATGACAATGGTCCCACTGATAATAAGAGAAAAGAAAAATATATAATAATAAGCGGACAAACAGAACCAAGAAGAGGATACAGCTGTAGTTAGATAACTAATATGAGCACGGCAACCGGGAAGAAAGGAGTGAGTGAGTGAGAGAGAGAGAGAGAGAGAGAGAGAGAGAGAGAGAGAGAGAGAGAGAGAGAGAGAGAGAGAGAGAGAGAGAGAGAGAGAGAGAGAGAGAGGGAGGGAGAGAGTGAGAGGTAGTGAAGCAGATGAGTTCATCCTAGTTGACGGTACTGCCTAACAGAAAGGCCGGGCTTAGCGATTTGAAAGTGGAGCGCTTTCTTTCAAGGCGTGCTGTGTCTGGGAGCTGGTTCCACAGGATCGCTCCAGCATGGCTAATGCGCTTAGCGGAGGATGCAGTGGGAGAGACAGGAATGACGAGTAACTTGCTGCTCCCTCCTCGTGTTCGGAGAGAGGGACTACGGGTGAAAAAGCTTGCAAACAGAGTACTTGAAGATTTGTTCAGGCAGCGCCAAATGAATACAAGAATGTGCATGAGGGTGTATAATGCTGAGGGTATGGGCATTCATGCGTTCAAGTAAGGGAGCCGTTTGAGTGCGAGGGGCTGCCCTGCACACCGAGCGAGCCGCACGTTTGAACAAACTATTTAGGCGCTTATCCTGATAAGACGATAAGAAAGAGGCATAGGCAACAGATGCATAGTCAAGTTCTGATAGTATAAAGGACCTGAAAAACTGAACACGGCAAGAAAAAGGCAAACATGCTGCACTTCGATTTAGTAGCCCAAACTTAGCGGCAACGCGGCGTGCAACATGGCTTGTCATGGTGTTCCAGCTCATGTCTGAGTCGAAATGTAGGCCAAGATACTTGGCCGTTTTCACAACAGGCAGCGTCTGCCCATTACAAATGACATGCAGCTCAAGTGCTTGAGATGAGGATGGGGGAATAGGCAATATCTGTGTCTTTCTTTCATTAAGAATTAAACCACGGCCCTTCAGCCCGGTGGCCAGGTGCTGAACAGCAGCTGAAAGGTGTGCAGAAACAGCTTCCGCAGACTCCCTGCTACATCGTCAGGGGCGGATCCAGAGATCTCTACAGGGGGGTTCCGGTTGAGCCAAAATTGAACAGCCAAAATATTCTAGAATCAGATGTGCGGTTGACACTTGTATTTGTAAAATAACGACAATCCGATTGTGTTAGTGGAATCGCATGCTTTTAAAATACACTACGGACATAATACTATTTTTCCATCATCGACCACACCACAACTGCGCTCTCCAGCCGGCCTCGACACGTTGCCACAGCACACCACCATCGCTGGAGACTGAGTCGGAGCGCAGTTGTGGTTTGGTGGACGATCGAAAACCTGTGTACAGGGTCAAATGCTGCTGCTTACCCTACATTGTAAAATTTAGTACCGACACATAATCATATACATATATGCACTCGACTGGCACACAGGTTCAGTGAGGGCTTGAAGACCCTTTCAACGTTTTGTAAAGATCGAATATGCAAGCCATGGGTACGTTGAGAGCCAGGAATGCCGAAATGACAACTAAGTTACTTTCCCTGTCCATTTGTACGTTCGGAAATTTTTGGCACTTTTACGATGCGAAATGCTCTATAGTCACAGGACAAGAGCATCGTCTTCACTTCAGTGACAGAAACAACAACAGCGAAACAGTGTCGACGGGGTACAATCATTTCAATGTCATCTAAACTACATCGCTGGCGCAGCACTCCGTTCCTGCGGAGGAGCAACTAGTCACTACTGCATGCTGCAGCAGGTAGAGACTGACTTTGCTTGGATGTCGGAGCCCTCATCTTCTGAGGAGCTTGAACTCTACGTGTACGGTTCGAAGTTCGTTGAAGAGTGTCAGTACTCGGAACATCCTTTCTCTTCTGCAAAAAACTTGTCCAAGGAATACTGACCACACCACACCCATCCTGAGCAGCAGTGAATGACAGCGCCAATGGAGGTAAGTTTGGATCGTTTCGGAAGATCAAAAAGGAAACAACCACCCAATAGTCCGGGGGATTAGCAAGACGAAATTCGCGTTCGCGTTTGCAAACACTTTTCAGTTCGCGAACTGGATTGCGAACTTTCGCATTTTTCGTTCGGAAAAGTAGTCGGAACACGAATCGCGGATTCGTGTCAGGGCAGTCATAAATTTACCACGCTGTACTGTCTGTACACAATGTACGTCGTGTCAACGTCATGCATGTGCGAATTCTGTTTGCTAATCCTTCTCATAACGCGAATTCCGTCACTGAGTTCGACTTTCCTTGGAGAGCGAACGCGAACGCGAATTTCGTCTTGCTAATCCTCCGTATTGTCTGCAGTGTCTGTTTGTAAATCACGGACGTGAACACCAGTACAGACTACTAAGTACTATCCGTACAGATCCGTACAGTATCGATCTACCGCACGCGCATGTGTTAGCTGCTCCCGCCAGTCCCGGCTAATGATGAAAAAAACCCATATTACACATGCAGTGCACTGCATGCCTGACAGTCTGTGCTCCTTGACCATGTTGACTCAGTGACTGCACTGACTGTGATCATGGTGATCGGACGGACGTCCTTTTGTGCACACATGATATTATTCGATATTTCTCAGCCGCACGCTTTGCAAAATTTAGGGGGTTCCATGGAACCCCCGGAACCCTCCTCCCCCCCCCCCCCCCCCCCCTGGATCCGCCACTGATCGTATAGAGATGTCATCAGCAAACTGGATTGCTCCCACATTAAACGGCGATAGTTCCTCTGCTATGCCGCGGGCATAGACAATAAATAGCAGTGGGCCCAGTACCGACCCCTGGGGGACACCTGAGTACATGTAACTGATGTAGGGGAGACTTCTAGTCTGGCCAACCTGAACGTACTGTTCTCTATCAGAGAGGTAATCCACCAGCCAACAGAGTGCCGTGTCGCAGATGCCAAGTTCGAACAGATCTTGCACAAGAGTTTGATGTTTCACTTTATGCCGTTGACATATCAACAAAGGCTACACCTGTGTTGAGTTTGTTCATACGGGCCTCACAGATACCTTCCACAGCTAGCACTAGTGCGTCGGATGTAGAGTTCACATTTCGTTAATTTCTTACTTTTTAGACGGGGTCCATGGACTAGAACACAATAACTTGTTTTAGAAAACTGCCATAAAGCAGTTTTTATTGCTATAATTTCTTTTGTTTTTTCTGTCACCAATCAATGGAATGCCCGATATCAATATGTAAATGAAGGCCTTCACATCATATCAATACCATGTTAAACGCATTGATGTGCAAGCCTTTTCTTGCAGAAAATGGCACTAGCATAATGCATGTTCTTCTGCGGGGAAACATATGAGCAGTGGTGGTGATACTTTTTTTATACGGAGGCCATTCTGTGCATGTTGCTGTTGCAGAATTTCATGATTCTGTCATAAAATTGTCTTGCCGTTCAGATTTCTCCACCCTCAATCAGATTTATTTGAGAAATGTAGCCATGTGCCAGGTGCGTGTCGCAAATGTTTTTGTTGATTCTGTGTTTATAATGGTTTATAGTCATGGGTTATCGTGATAAGGTCATCCAGCATCATATTGAAACTGAAATCGTAATCCTGTTGATGTCGATATAACTTTTGGAAGTAGTTCAATGACTTCAAACTGTTAGTCCACGATTGTCTAAAACAACACAGCAAAGGAGGAACAATAAACATGTATTAAAATGTAAACGAATACATTGCTGAGTCCAAAACATCGTTCCAACAACTAAACTGATCCTGAGGAGAAAAGGGGCAAGGTTATGGTTGGAGGTACTGAGAGATAAACAAGGCACTCCACAATAATAAAATCTTACACATCTTTTGGTGAGTATGAATGATATCCAGTCGAACCTCTTTAGGACGAACACCAAGGGACCGATGGTATTTATTCTGTGAGCTTAACCTATTTTATACCAGAAAATATAATTAGATCTCCAATAGACATATGAATAGATTTCTTCTACAGCGAAAGGTTCGCCACACCGACTCATTGACTCGTCTCGTATGAAACAATTGAGTCACTAGAGAGATTCTGCAAAACGAAAATGCGTACAAACTTTCGCTCTACATCATGAAGTGCGAAACCTCCCACCTTTGGACGCGAAACTTGCAGGGAACGCGAAATGAACTGTCATAGGAAATTTCGTCAGATCGGGCCACGTGCACTTGGCCCGCGCAAACTACGAAAATGTGCAGAACGCAAAGTTGGTGCAAAAATTCGCACACACTTTCGCAAGGACTGTCGCGAAACTTCGTTCGAATTTTCGTTTTGCAGAACCTCTCTACTGAACCTTTCTTTAGCAACATGACGGCAACTGAAACAGCAACAGAGAAAGTACGATACATGTACTCCACATTCTTACAGGCACTACAAACATATTGCAGATCGTAATTCTTGCTTTGGCGGCACGAAACTTTATTTGGGGCAGTGCAATCTCGGCGGTACTCACAAATCAAACAGCCCAGACTTGAGTAAACAAATCCAATCATACAAGTACGAGATTTTCACGAGACGAGACTGCACCCATTGGCTTGTTTCGTATGAAACAAACAAGTTACTGAACCTCTCCACAATAGAGATTTCCCGTGATATGCGAATTTATTTTGCAAACTCGGTCAATTGGTACTTGAACCTTTCCCTCCAGATTGGGAGCTGCCAACGATAGTATGCCACTGACCAGGGCCTTACTTGTAACGCACCCATGTACAATGAATTTGAGTATTTCGACAACACATCTAACATAAGCCTTGCCGTCAAGAAGGTGAACTCGCGTTCTTCGCTCACTAGTACACTGTAGACAATGGCAAAGAGATAAAAATGGATCTAAATCCAAATAAAATCAGCACACGTTTCCGTAAATGAAAGGTGAACATAAGCAAATGAATCGAAGGAAACCGGTCAATTTAGAGATCACCTGTCATCGAGTATTCCGTAAAAGGATACCTCGCAGCTCGGCAGCAGAAAAGCAAACTTTAGAAAAGGGATCCTGTCAGCTTTTCCATTATTTATTGCATTCCGCCCCAAAATCAGCACACTTTTCCTGAATGAAAGAGTCAACACAAGCAAATGAATCAAAGGCAACTGGTCAACTCACCTGTCATTGAGTAATATTCCGCGAAAGGAGGTCTCAGCCACGCCGAAACGAAATAAGCCAGGCCATGTAACGAAATATCCGAAACAGCTCATGCAAGAAGCAGTTCCAAAGAAGGAAGTAGTTCTCGCGCATGCACATCCGAACACGGATCCGCGGACTGCTTGCACTCACTGAACACAATGTCTGCTGTGCACGTGCACAGCACACGGCTACCACGTGTTGGTAGATGTAATACCGAGCACCTTACGTAGAGACTTACGTAGCCTAAGTGAAATACCGAGCACCTTACGTAGAAACTTACGTAGCATAGCGATGTCGTTTTTTCTGCCATGTGAACACAATAATAGAAAAGCTGACAGGATCGCTTTTCTAAATGTCCCTGGTCCAGCGCTACGCGACAAGCGCCAAGCACGTGGCGCGTAGCACAGGCCGAGGAACGGCACAAACTACAGTACGGATCCACTACGGTGTTAACCCAACGGTGTAGGTTCGTCGGAGAAGGTAGCACGGGAAGATGCATTGAACTGCCGACACAACAGGAGCACAGTAATTTTAGTTATAATTCATACATTACAATATGATTGATACCTGACCGGTTTCTGCAATTAGAATGCTTCATCAGAGGATGATGAATGGGGTAGAAAACACTAGCTTATATACACAGTAGACATGAGTTGGCATAGTGTAAAGTGGAGAAGGTGTCTAGTAGTAGTAGTAGTATTTATTTTATTTACCATCAGATGCCTCAACAGTGATACACACAACTCTTAAGTGGGCTATTGTTGAAGGTTGTAGTCATGTTGCACTATGCACCAGTAAATAGAAAGCTGAGACGAGAGTATTACAACAGGGAGTTTCGAGATGTGAAGAATAAGCCAAGGCAACAGTGGGCGCTTCTAAACTCGCTCACAGGGCGCAACTTTGTCCATGAACAACCAAAAGCTACGTTAGGCGATCTGAGTGCCACATTTGCGTCCATTGTCACTGATCCTAATCCTTGCCCACCCTTGAGCAACCTAATACCGGACATCTCGACAACAGCTGACGCAGACGCCCCATCTTTTAAAGAATTTCGTGCCGTTTCAGCTCTGGAGATAAGCGACCTGTTGAAGCATTTGAACTGTGCCAAGGCAGCTGGATCGGATGACATTCCTCCTCTGCTCCTACGCCTCTGTGTGCCTGCCGCTGCAGGTCCCATAGCGCAGATCATTAAGGAGTCATTGAGTACTGGAATGGTGCCAGGCGTGTACAAATTGGCTACAGTGTGTCCTGTCCACAAGTCAGGGGACAAATCTGAAGCCTCGAATTATCGCCCCGTTTCACTTTTGCCGATTGTTTCTAAGATGCTTGAGAAGGTAGTACATAGGCAAATGATTAGGTTCCTTCAAGATCACGCTGAGCTTCGTATTCTCCCAGACGAGCAATTCGCCTACCGCAGAGGGCACTCCTGTGAGGATGCGTTAACTCTCGCAGTAAACCGCTGGATGATGAGTGTGGACAAGGGCGAGTATTGCGGGGTTGTACTCGTGGACATGAGCAAGGCCTTCGATTGGGTACGCCATGAACTATTACTTAACGAGCTTCAAGCTATTGGCATAAGCGGACTTGCACTACAGTGGTTCTCCAGCTATCTCCAGGGTCGACGGCAACAGGTGAAAATTGGAAATAACAGAGGAGACGAGACACATTGTACACTAGGCGTTCCGCAAGGGTCGGTGCTAGGGCCTCTGCTATTCTCTTTGTACGTGCGACATGTCCCTGGAGTACTTCGCCACGCAGAGTCCCAACAGTATGCTGACGATATCGCCTTTTATATACACTGTCAGTCTACTGGAGAACTTCAGCACAAGTTGACAAGTGAGTTGAACAGACTAAATACGTACCTTGGAAGCATTGGTCTCATCTTGAATGCCCAGAAAACGAAGTTCATGGTGCTTCGGAAGAAGGCTCTGCCTCTTCCGCCGGATCTTACCATTGCATGCGGTGGTGTCGATATTCGACCTTCTGCCACAGCGCGTTATCTTGGCCTCATTATTGACCAACACCTCACGGTCCAGGGCCTGCTGGAGAGCCGGGTCAGCCGGGTCACGCGCCCGGCTGGGGAACTGCACGACCTGGCTGAACAGATAACACCAGGTCCAGTCTGACCCGGCTGAAAAATGTCTCAAACTGACAATGGATTCCTAAAAATACCAGTATTTTTCGACTCGCGGACCCGATCTGTTGCAAATCTAGCGCAACCGTAGATCTACACACTACATGTACAGTCTACAAGCGACAGAAACTCGGCTAAGCATAGGGTCAACTGCCGAACTGGGGTCAACTGGTTCGAGCGCGATCAGGCCAGCGGCGAGCAGGCAGTCAGGACATTCAAAGTCGATGGGAAGGCAGTCAAAAGCGTAACTTTGGCTATAGCTTTTGACACAGGTGCAAGTTTTCAGCCGACTGGTGATTTGGACGATGGAGCCCGCAGCGAAGAGAAAAAGAACTCACGCTTTCCAAGACTCTTGGAAGAAAGGTCGACCCTGGCTGGACTACGACCATGCCAGTCTATCCATGTCGTGCGCTTTGTGCAAGACGCATTTCCAAAGGAAGACGAGCGGCGGTGGATTTGGTCGCGATGCGGACTTTGAAAGTTCCCCTTGTTCTCTAAAATTTCCGATTTCCAGTAATAAACTCGCCTTTCCGTTTTCTTGCGTTTTGAGCAGGCTTTTTGGTTGTTTTTCTGCCGGATGATCTGACCCAGCTTGACCCGGCTGGCCTGCATGCGCCAGGTACACTCTGACCGGGCTGTGTTGAATGTCTAAAGCAGGCCCTGCTCACCTTTGAGGATCAAGTCAACCATGTATGTACATCTGTTTATAAGAAGATAGGAGCATTCCGCCGCTGCCGCCGTACAGTAGATCACACAACTAAGCGAATATTTTATTTATCCCTCATCCAATCCACTATTGAATACGCCAGCAACTCGTATTCTCACTGTCTTACACCATCTTTATACTCTCGCCTTGTTACTTTAAGTCATATCAGCATGAAACAGGTTTTTGGTCTCCCTCGCCGTACCCCGACTGTCTTTGTTTTGCGGCACGCTAAGTCATACTCCCTCGAATCTCGTCTCAACTTGAGGCTTTTTATTTTAGCTTTCCGCTGTATTCATCAGCTTACAAGTCCTCTTCTTTCCTCAATGTTCATCCTCCAGTCGGCTGCTACTTGCACCGAGAGGCGCACTAGAGGCCAATCATTCTCTTCACTTTCTTTGCCCGCTGCTACCACTAGATATGGCATGTTCTCCATTTCTTTCCTTGGCGCTGATAGGTGGAATTCTCTGCCTGTCTCGTGTCGTCAGGTTGAGCATTTATCCGTTTTTGTTTCGCTCTGTAAAGAGCACTTAGGGTTCTCTGTAACAAGACGGCAACGTCTGTAGGGCCTTCCCTATCAAAATAATAAATTCTACTACAGGTCGTCCCTCGTTAATACATAATCTCTGGGACTTGACAAATGTTATGTATTAACGGGGTTTATGTACTAAACGAAAGTGTACATATCTTGCTTGTGTATCAGAATTTTTCACTTTTTTCAACTTTTCAGAGTGTTTCTTGCTGCCATGACTAGGGAGCGAGATATTCTTGATTCCCTCGATATAACATAAAAATTATGTTATAACGGTCACAGTCAGCGAAGATTCTACAGTTTTACAGTAAGACCAGACATTTCACATGATACCTGCCCAGTTGCACCTGTACAGTCACTCGGGGAAAAACAGAGCTTTGTCAGTTTGTGATGTCCGCTCTGATTTCTGAGCTAATTGCGTCCACCAGTAGAAACTAGAACACGATGTGCCTCCACTGGAAGCCCAAAAGACCAACAAATTATGTACTATTGAGGTAGGTGGCATGTGGGTACGGAGAAATGTTATGTACTAATGGGGTTTATGTACTAACGAATTATGTACTAACCGACACAATTTGTATGGAAGTGACCACGTTTCGTCCGGGACTTGAGATTTCTTATGTACTAACGGGGTTTATGTACTAACCGGACTCGTATTAACGGGGGACGACCTGTGCTACTACTACTACTACTACTACTACTAC
The DNA here is from genome assembly GCF_964019385.1 of Sycon ciliatum. Taxonomy (NCBI): domain Eukaryota; kingdom Metazoa; phylum Porifera; class Calcarea; order Leucosolenida; family Sycettidae; genus Sycon; species Sycon ciliatum. The sequence continues at coordinate 2,166,884 of NC_088653.1, read as the reverse complement.
TACTACTACTACTACTACTAAGGCCGTCATCACACCACGTTCTCCGACTCCCGTTTACGTCTACGTCTATGGTGAAAAAACCAAAACGGGTGGTCGTGTCATTTTTTGACCAGCTTACTACAGTACAATTTTATTGAAACAAAGAAAAAATGATGGCACCTATGTACAGGGGATGGCCCACGCCTGGTATAAAGTAATTACGTAAAAGAGAAAAAAAAGTAGTACAGTGAAATCGATAACAATAGTTCAGTTCCCACACAATACCGCTCCTGAGCCGGATCAGACCACAATCCTAGCCTCGGTAACCGCCAGTGCGGCAGAAGCAGAGACAAGGCGGTGGCAGTGGATCGGTCGGCGGGCACCCCGAAGACAGGCAACACTTGCACGCAGGAGGGCAAAGCTCAGCCGGGCACGAATCCAGGCCATGACAGAGGAGTAGGCTTCACGAGTCTTCTCGGACAACATGGAGGCAATGCGCTTGTAAAGAGAAATAGCTGAATTGCCCATGCCACCATGTGCCGAGAAAACCACAGGGATGAAGCCTGCCCGCTCAACGTGCTGAACCCTTTCTCCGTAGGCCCGGCGCTTCTCACGTTCGTGTCGCTTGTAGCAGGATGCCGCAGATGATGAGCGATTTGATGGAGCGTGCGGGTTGAAGACCCGGACGTCCAGGTAGCTCCGTTCAAACCGGCCGCCATAGATACCGCTCGCGACAACATCCAGCCGACCCAGGTCATCCCGCACAGCTGTGCGATAGCGCAAGTTCTCCCCGGTCAAGGGCTGGAGGGTTGGCTCCACGTTGACGTCATGCGCCACACGACCGAGCAGCTGCGCCGTGAGATCCCTCACCTCATTGTGCCGCATGATGATGAAGCCGCCCGTAGCGCAGGAGAGAGCATGTGCAACAGTGAACGTTGCACCACACGAGCAGGTTGATGGCAGTCGGTCCGGGTGCCACCCATAGCGAAGCGCCAGCCCATCACGAAACTGGGCCTTGGACAGGGTAAAGCCATGACGTGCTAGTGGGCGGCATGTAAGCCAGCTTGAGGCTCCTTTCTCGCTGCCAAGCTCCATGGCACGCTTGACTGGGGGAGATGCATCATTTGCGAGCTCCATGGCACGGTGGGCCACCGACCTTCGCTGCTCACGCCGTACCTCACCTTTGCGGTCCCTGATCTCAGCCAAGGACTCTCCCAGGATACCAGCCTGAGTGTTCATTTGATGGACTAGCGCAGTAGTGATGTGCCGAGAAGCCGAGTACTGACTGGAGAGAGATGTAGGATCCGCCAGGCCAAGACCACCATGGCGACAAGGAAACCCAATGAGGCTGCGGTATTCTTGGTCGATGTGTTGGCCAGTCAGCACTGGGATCAGCTCTGTAGCGATGTGACGTTCCAGGGGTCCCAGCTGTTCAGCCGCCCCAGCTAGTGTTCGACAGATGAAGGTCCACTTGTGCTGAAGGCCTCTGGTGAAGGCACTGTATACTGCCTGAGGTTGCGTGCGTGCATACTCTGTGAGGATAGCTAACTCAGCAAGCCATTCCTCACACTTCTTCTGGACAAAGTGCTGGCAGTACTCCGGTGTGCCGATGGCAGCGCCAATGTATCGATGGCCTTCACCGGTGATGCGGATCCCTGAGCCGGCGAACACTCTTCGAGCTTCATCCAGACACTCAGGTTTGACTACGAGGACTGACTTTGACGGATTGGCTTGATAGCCAAAAGCTGGGCCCCGTTCCAGGAGACGATCCCACCATACCTTCAATCGCACCATCTTGCCGCCAGCAGATGAATCATCAGCATACCAATGTTGGCATGCCCCATCAGTAGCCACGGACGTGATCAAGGGGAGGATGCCGATGGCATAAATTGGCATAGCCAGCGGGTCACCCTGCGTGGTTCCCTCCCTTGACTGAATGGTTTCTCCCCCAACATGCAAGTTGGCGGGGCTGCGGTAGCAGTTGATGACAATCGTTGCTAGGGCTGGGCATGACAGGCGGATGTTGTGGATACATGCAGCACGGTTGAGGCTGTTAAAGGCGTTACTGGCGTCAGCCATCAGCACACCGTCGACATCCGGGGAGTTGTATACATCCGTCATGGCGTGAATGGTGGCCTCAATGCCACAGTCTTGGCCTGCGCAAAGTTGTTGGCTACCTGCTGCTTCCTGGATATCATTTCCAATGATTGACAGGATTGCTTTTCCAATCACACGATCGATCACCTCGCCAATTCCAATGGGTCTGACCCCTGGGTTTTTGGCCAGGGGCACAAGCCGAGATGCAAGATAGGCCTCTAGAGAGGAGGGGTTGACATACTTTGTTGCTAGGCGGCGTGCACAGCAAGCTAGAGAATCACACAGGGCATCCGAAGCATCCGCAAAGCTGGTGCATAGCGAGTGCCATGTGGCAGCGTCCACTCCTGATGGCCCCGCAGCTCCATTTGTGTGCAGAACTGCCTGGCGTATGGCATCTCGGTTCAACTTCTCAAATCTAACTGGGTGGGGTGACGGGGGGAAGGGTCCTTGCATCAGGGCTTCGTGGCTCAAGGGGGCTGCCTCAGGATGCTTTGCCTTGAGGACCTGTCGAACTGTTTCCTCCGAAATCTGATCGTCAAGCTTGAGAAGACCACCCTCGGCTGATCCATCCAGCTGGCGTAGCGCAGCCGAGATTTTCCCATCAGTAACCAGGGACGCGAAATGTCTTGCTGAGTCTTGTACCTTGGGTCTCCCGGTGGCCGACTCGCAATTCAACTGCCGCTGGATGGTCCGGCATTCTTGTCTCAGGTCACAGATATCACCTCTGTTCCATGTTTCCATTCGGCGCTGGAGGATATCCGTGAAGGTGTTCGGATTGGCCCCCGGTGGCTTCTGGAGCAGTAAGAGTTGTAACGTCATGGCAATCTGCAGGGCGGCTCCCTCAAAGACTCCACCATTCCCAAAGCAGGCTAGGTATTGGGCGAGTTGCGCCACAAAGGATTTCCCCACAGTGCCGCGAGGAGGGCTGAAGGTGTTGGGCCTGAAGTGCATTCCTTCTGCATAGGCTTCCCTGATGGCGGTCATTGTGAGTTCCTTGTCCATTGTTCCTAGTGCGAAGTCTTGCCGGATGTCAGCAGGGAAGTCAGGGAGATCAGCTGCAGCGTTGGGCTCCATATCCTGGTTGGTCTCATCCCTAGGCGGGATGTGGATCCCTGGGTCCCCTGCGAGCTGGGATTGTGAAAACTCCAAATTCGCCAGTAGGGCAACCTCCTCTGTTGTGGGCTCAGCAGCAGCTTGGACATGTGTGTGGATTGCGCGTGGGTCAGTGTCATGCTGTTGGTCTGATATGTTCCACGCCAGCTGTTGAGAATTTGAAACAGTCTCTTGTCCGCACTCCGCAAGCAGAGCAGACGTGAGTGACTCTGGGGTCTCAGCTGTGGTAGCCGGCCTCATTGTCGTGTCACGCTGTGTAGGTCTGACATCGTCAGCATGCTTGCAAGTTGACACTTCTGAACTGGTGCTTGGTGGTCGTGTCATCAGACAGGCACAGTTCTTGACGCGTACACGCAGTCAGGTTTTTGGAGAAATTTGAACCCACGTACATCGAAGTTTTTTTTTTTTTTTTGCACGGAAAACTGAGCCTCTTGTACGGGCAAAATAACACTTTTTGTGAAGAATCAACACACAAAAAACGAATCATCAGATACAGTATTTACAGAGTCTGTCACTCAGTAGGATCACTGCACTGTGCAGGTTCACTGGATGCGTGCCTCCGCCGCCACTAGCACAGCAGGGGACTCAGGCATGGCAGGAGCAAACATGCTCCTTGAGCCACGCAGGCACATAGCACCACAACGCACCAGGGCAAACCCAAGGCGGCAGCGCAGCAAGGAGATAACCTGCCCGTATGGCTCCTTACTCTTCTCAGCCAGGAGAGAGGCGATGCGCGTGAAAAGAGCATTGGCATGCTTGCCATAGCCACCAGAGGCAGAGAGCACAACGGGCACGAAGGAGGCATGCTCAACTTCACGTACTCGCTCCTCGTACTTCCGGCGCTTTTCCTGTTCATGGCGTCTGTAGCTAGCAGCGAGGGAGGTGGCACGATTCGAAGACGCAAAAGGGTTGAACACCCGTACATCAATAAAGATGCGCTCGAATCGGCCACCCCACACACCACTAGCCGCAACGTCCAGCCGAGCTTGCTCCTCCGTGACAGCTGTGCGATGGCGGAAGGCCTCTCCGGTGACGGGCTGGAGGTGGGGTTCCACTGTCACGTTGTGAGCGACCTGCCTCAGAGCTCTGGCGGTGATGTCCCTCACCTCGTTGTGTCGCAGCGTCGGGAAGCCACCAAACGGGCACGACAGGGCGTGACTCACATTCAGCGGCTTACTGCACACGCAGAGGCTTGGGAGCCGAGGAGGTGTCCAGCCGTACCGGAGGCACAGGCCATCCCGGAAATCTCCCTTGCTGAGTGTGAAACCATGGCGGCTGAGGGGGCGGCAGGTCAGCCAGCTGGATGCACCCTTTTCTGAGGCCAGGTCGAGAACAGGGGCCAGCTCCCGGTGATCCGAGCGAAGAGCGTCAGCCATAGACTTGAACGCGCTCCGCTTCTCGGCCCGAACCGTCGCCTTGACCGTCCGGAGCTGAGTCAGAGAGTCGCCAAGAGACGACTCCTGCTCCAGCAGGCGAGACACGAGGCTAGCCGTGATCCTTCGGGATGAGGTGTACTGTTCAGCCACTGAACAAGGGTCTGCCATACCCAGTCCTCCAAGTCGGCAAGGCAGAGAGAGTAGGGAGCGAACAGTTGTCCCAGGTGGAGCCTGACCCGTGATGGCCGGGATGAGCTGACCGCTGATTGCGTGTTCCAGCGGTTCAAGCAAGGATGGCGGGATGGAGGAGGTCCGGCAGAGGAAGGACCACTTGTTTTGCAGGCCCTGTGTGAAGGCGGAGTAGGCAGCCTGTGGCTGCGATGCAGCGATGGTCGTGAGCTGCGCAACTTCCTCACACCAGGTGGCGACCTTGGACTGGACAAATTGTTCTATAAACTCATCCGTGCCCATAGGTGCACCAAGGTGGCGGCAACCATCACACGTGACCTGCACACCGGTCCCCTCGAACATCTCGATAGCAGCTGCGTACCTGGAGGGCTTGACCAGGAGGAGTGATTTCTGGGCATTGCAGTGGTAGCCATACCCAGGACCTTGGCTGACGAGATTGTCCCACCATTGGCGAACAGGCGTTAGCTTGCCACCGGCTGCAGCATCGTCCGCATACCAGCCCTGTTTCGCACCAGGCACTGCAACTTTCTTGATGAGCGGGAGGACTCCAAGCGCATATACGGGCATGGCCAGAGGGTCACCCTGAGTGGTACCCTCGCACGATAGCAAGCACTCTCCATCAACGAATAGGCGGGATGGTTGGCGGTAGGTGTTGATTACAGCTGGCGCTATAGAGGGACAGAGGTGACGGATGTTCCGTAGGCAGGCTTCACGGTTAAGCCGGTTGAAGGCGTTCGAAGCGTCGGCGAGCAATATGGCATCCGCATCCTCCTCACGGTAGACATCTTGCATCGCATGGATGGCAGCTTCAATGCCGCACTCCTGACCGGCACACAGTTGAAGGGTGCCCGCTGCATCTTGGATATCTCTCCCGGTGACAGTGAGGATGGCTTTGCCGACAATGCGCCTGGCCACTTCGCCGATACCAATGGGTCGAACACCCGGCGATTTGTCAAGGGCTATTAATCTGCATGCGACGAGCGCCTCCAGTGTCGCTGGGTTGACGTATGTGGTAGCAATGCGACGAGCGCATGTTGCAAGCGAGTCACACAGCTCATCCGACGCTTCGGAGAACGCGGTGCACATGCGCCGCCATCCATCAGCGTCCATGCCCGATGGCCCAGCCGCGCCGTGGGTGTGCAGGGCGGCCCGGCGGATGACGTCACGGGTCAGGCTTGAGAACATCACTCTGTGGGGCTGAACAGGTGGCTCACCCGTGAGCAGAGACTCTGCATCAGCCGGCTCCCCTGCCGGATGTTTGCTGATAAGAAGGTCACGGGTGGTATCAGTGCCGACAGTGGTGTCCAGGCTGAGAACTCCTTTGCAGCCACCACTTGATAGCTGACGGAGGGCGGATGGTAGTTTGCCGGAGGACACATTAGCGGCGAACGCCCTTGCCAGGTCAGGGGGGGTCGATCGGGCGGCTGGCTGGTGCCTGTCCTGGACCTGCTTCTGGATGGTGGTTGACTCGCGGAGCAGTTCCGGCAGGCTTGCTGTTCGCCAAAGTTCTAGACGTCTCCTTAGGTGTTCCTGTGGAGACGGCTTGGTATGGTTGCCCTGCGGGTTCTGTAACATCAGCTGTGGGAAGACCATCGCCGCCTTGAGTGCGACATCTTCTGAGGCCGAGGCACTGCCAAAGCTGTGGAAGAAGGCACTCAGCTGGGAGATGAACGAGCGACCGACGGTGCCCTGGGGAACTGGGAACAGGTTGGGGCGGAAGTGGACGACAACCTCATACGCCTCAACGATGGCTGTCACAGAGTCTTCCCCTGTCAGTTCTCCAAGTCGGAATGCGGTGCGGTCCAGTGATGGGAAGACTGGTAGGTCGGGGACCTCTGCACCGTCTGCAGATCCAGCTGGGCCCCCAGTGGCTGTTGCGTCTGTGTCGAAGTTGGGAGTGCTAGAGGGTTGGCTTTCACCGGCATCCAGTGTGGCCAATAGGTGCGTTGCCTGGCTGTCGGTGATGGTGTCAGGGTCAGCGATTTGGACCGGTGTATTACTAGCCGAGTGCAACTCCTGATCTGTAACGTCCGGATTCGGCGCCGCCGCACTGCTTGCTGCCCTGCGCTCCGCCACAGCAATCCCGCTGGCATTCATCATGGCACCATCGGCACACTCCACGTCCGCTGGCTCACGCACTAAGACTTGGCTGGCAGGTTCGACATCGACATCAGCACTGTCATTGGTGTCAGGCGAGTTCGGCACCTGTACATGTACGGGTACTACGGAGCTACTGCCAGTGCGGGTACCGGGAGACGAGCTCGACCGGGCTGTGCGAGGTGGTCCGTGACCGTCTCTGCACTCTGCAAGTAGGGTGGTGGTGAGTACTGCGGCTGCACTCTCGGTGACTGCTGCCAGTGCTGGCTTGTGCACATTCGAGACATTTGGTACGGGTACGGAGTCTAGTGTCGTAGCTGTGGTTGCTCTGTTGTCGGAGCTCGTCGACGTCCTGCTGATAGTATGGTCCGGCACCGTATCACCAACAGCGGGTACGGTAGCTGTGGCCGTTGGTTGAGAAGACGGTTGGGAAGTCGGGGAGCTGTTTCGGCACTTGTTCTTCTTCGAAGGGAGACAATTCCGACACTCTCGGCCCTCCTTCATGCATTCGCACCGAACGCAGGTGCCGTTGCCGTTGCACCGGCAACAAGTGGCACCCTGCATCGGCTGGTTTGCGGGAGAGGCACGTTGAAGTCGGAAAATCCACTCAAAACTACGGAGCTCGAGAAACGCGTACCTACGTCAACATTTCAAAAAAAACAGCCATCGAAGTACAGGGTCGCTCGGAAAAAGGCTGGGGTAGATACGCACGTTCATACAAAAAGTCGTATACCCCCCTCTCCATACCACGTCTACGTCTCCCGTTTCCTCTGCTCCCGTTTTCACCCCGTATACGGATCATCATGACAACCGACCAAAAACTCCTTAGGGCCGGGTTCCACTGCGGCTCCGCGGCTCCGCTGCTCCGCGGCACTTGGCTGCATGCAGCGCGGTTCCACTGTCACTCGCCATTCGCGGTACCCCGTTCGTGGTTTGATGACGTTTCACCTGCCTGCGCGCGCAAAATCAAACAAATCCTCGTGTTCTGGCCTGCGCAACGAATTAAAATTTGAATTTTAAAATTCTGGCGTACAAAACAATGCAAAGTACGGGAAACAGGTCGAGCCGCGACCACGGCTCGCAGTTTTTGGTCAAGAATCGTAGCAAAAGCTCGCGGTGAGCCGCGGACTCGCTGCTCCAGCTCGAGCCGCGGTCTCTATGGTAATGATGACGTTTCAAGCCGCGAAAGACGAGCAGCGGGACAGCGGAGCCGCAGTGGAACCCGGCCCTTACGTGGACGTAGACGCAGCGCTTTGTACCATGGTACAAAGCGCTGCGTCTACGTCCACATAAGGAGTTTTTGGTTGGTTGTCATGATCATGATGATGATCCGTATACGGGGTGAAAACTGGAGCAGAGGAAACGGGAGACGTAGGCTGTGTTTACATGAGAAGTTTCAACCCGGGTCGAGTTCAGCCCGGGTTGAAAGTCTGTACGACAGACAAAAGAAGTGAGCGTTTACATGAAGACAGTTGACCCGGGTCAAATACTGATATGCCGCCAAAAGTCCACTTCTACAGTCCTGCATGGTCACGTGAATCCGTTCGCGCGAAATTTGCATCTGCAGTGCTGTTCAAACCTGGCGCGAGATACGCACAGAAGTACGTTTTGGTCGTTTGTACGATTTTCTTGACCCGGGTTGGTTTCAACCCTCCCCTTGGGGGGGGGAGGGTTGAAATCAACCCGGGGCGAAATTTCAACCCGGGTCAAGCGCAATGCGTCATGTAAACGCGCCATTCACTTTGTGCACATGGCGGGTTGAAATCTGACCCGGGTCGAACTCAACCCGGGTTGAAACGCCTCATGTAAACACAGCCGTAGACTCTCCCCTCTCGTCTCGGGTCTACTCAGTAGACGTGTTCTGTAGAGGGGGGTATACGACTTTTTGTATGAACGTGCGTATCTCCCCCAGCCTTTTTCTTTTTTTTCTTTTTCTTTTTTACACTTTGCTTGTAGAACTATGCGATTATTACCAGAAAAATAATAATATGTAGCGCAAAATAAAGAGAAGGAAAATAATAACCGTTCAAGCGCTAAATACAAACAGAAGAAAAAGAAATCATAAGCCAATACGCGCTAAACTGCGCTTAAATTATAATGAGGGGAGAAAAACTGGAATCCGCGGAAATTATAACATACAAAATGATACAGAGAAAAAGGGGAAAAACTGGGGGAAACAGACAGGTTGTCTACAGATGACACTCGGAGACAGCAAGTGTGGCAGAATATGCATGAGGGTCATACCTGCTCGACTTGTGGCGATGCCCACGAAGGCATGCCACGGCCTTTTTCCGAGCGACCCTGTACTTCGATGTGCACTGTACGTGGGTTCAAATTTCTCCAAAAACCTGACTGCGTGTACGCGTCAAGATTTGTGCGCCTGTCTGATGACACGACCACCCGTTTTGGTTTTTCACCATAGACGTAATAGGCGATTCACACGACCGGCAAATCCACGTTTACAGGAAAGTCACCATGGAGATATTCCTGCGGGTGACCAAAATTTGCCCGCGGGAATCAAAAGTGTCCATGGCCTTTTTGCCCGCGGATGCACTCATCTGCGGGCACTTTTACAGTTATGAGGCTGTGAGGTCGTACTATGGTACGGTAGTCTTGAACCCTGGTTGTTTGGCCTTTGTTTTTGGGTACTCATTCCAAATCACCACAGTAACGCCGTATACTCACCGGATACTCGCGGGAGCTCCTGGCCGCCACCCCCGGCCGTGTGAACTGCGGCCTCACGTTTCACTTCCTGCGGGCACTTGACAAACGTGGATTTAGGGAGGTTCTGCTCTACGTTTTGGGAACGCGACGCAAAGAATCACGCGAACTTTCTTCGCGTTCCCGTAACGTAAAGAAATGCTGTTCTGCTCTACGTTTCACCTAGAGAAGTCACGTTGAATGTGTACTGGGAATTTCCCCTTCCATATTTGGCAGTTTTCTGCATGCAGTTGATCGATACCCAGCAAATCCGTACGCATTTTCTCTGCGTGTGCCACAACGTAGAGAACCCCATCTCCGCGTAGAAATCTGGAGCCAAAACACGCGAAGCCGTAGACTCTAACCCAGACACCTGCTCTCTACGTGATTTCTCTACGTTTCACGTATAGCAGAACCTCCCTTTTGCCTGTCGTGTGAATCGCCTATAAACGGGAGTCGGTGAACGTAGTGTGATGACGGCCTTAACTGAGCGTGTAGCAATGCGCAAATGTGGCTAATAGGGAGGTTTCGCTCTACGGAATTACGTATGAAAATAACGTATGAACTGCACGCAATTTTCATACATCAAGCCTGGTTCACACTAGGCCGATTTTCCGGCCGGTGCTCCGACACCGACTCCGACATGGAGTCTGCCGACTGTGTCGACTGAGTCGGACGGCCTGTTCACACACGGGGAACGACTCACTCGCAATAGAGTCGCATCGATTATCCATAAAAGCAAGAGTTCATAATAATAATAATAATAATAAAACAGGTCGCGTAATGAAGCAGCATAACGATAGATGTGCAAAGTCATGATGCCTGGTCCGCTTCTGTCCTGGGTTCACTACCCCGTGCGTTGCAGCCGCGAGCAAAACCAGCTCAGGCTGAGAGTTCCCTCCATGATTGCTTGTCCAAAGCGCGCATTCTGAGCCCACTCAGATCAGTCATGGTCTTCAGTGGCATGTCTCTGGCAGCTGTGCTTGCCTTGACTGCCGTGGCCAGGTTCGATTTCGGGCGTCCACGCACACCGGTGACATCTCGACGGAAGTAGTTGTCCATTGCCTGCTGTGGCGGGGCATCTGAGGGCATCCTCAGAACATGACCCAACATCCGGAAACGGCGGACAGCAACGGTGTGCGAAAGTGGCTGTGTGTGTGCTCTGGAATATAGGTCTTTGTTGGAGATGATGGCGGGATACCTAATTCCGAACAAGTTCCGTAGTTGACGTCTATGGAAGGCGTTCAGCTTCTCCAGTGCAGCCTCTGTCAGTCCCCAGGTTTCGCAGTTGTATAACAGTGTTGGTAGGACGATGGCATTGTAGAGACGAAGCCTGGTTTCCTCGGATACAAGTTGACGTCGTATCCAGAGCGAATACATGCGGCCATACGATGTTGATGCTTGGTCCATTCGTCGGCTCAAGTCCTCCTCTTCCCCCAAGAGAGAGCCAAGTTGCTTCGATCTTCGCCATTCGGTGGTGGAGGCAGAGATGTGAAGCCACTCTGTTTTGCTGCTGTTAACGTTGAGTGACCAGTCACCCAGGCCGTCAGCTATCACGGGTAGGGAGTTGGCAAGCCATTGTCGCTCAGTCGAATAGAAGGAAATGTCATCGGCATATCCTGTTTCCTGTGGTATTGCTGCATCAGTGTCTGGCCGTGGTGGTAGTTTGCTTCGAGTCTCCCTCGGTGCTGCTTCCAGATAGCAAACAAACAGAACCGGGCTCAGCCCATCACCCTGTGGTGTACCTAGCGTGCTAACAAACGCCTCCGCTGAAGTGGCACCCACTTTCACAGAGAGTGTTGTACCATACAGCAAATGGTGAATCAGGCAAGCCTCGTCAGGTCCGGTAATCTCTGACATAACAGCAAGGAGCTTTGTGCGGCTAATGGTGTCGAATGCTTTCGACATGTCGAGGCCAAGGACGTGGCAATCCCACACGAAGTGGGTGGCCTTAGCCGAAATCCAGCGCTGTGTCCACACCACATCGGCAGTGCCACGGCCAGGCCTGAAACCAGACGAAGTGGATCCAAGATAATGCGACACACGTGGTGTAATACGTTTGAGCACAACGAGTGAAATGACCTTGCGCAGGGTGTTCAGCAATACAATCGGTCTCAGGTTTGCAACTGGTCCCCGCGCCTTGTTAGGTTTTGGTAACGGTATCAATATGCCTGGACCAATAACACTACACAGGTGGTCGCCCCTGGTGATGCTGTTGTTGATCATGGTGGTGATGATCGGGGAGATGTACTCAGCACCGTATTTGAGGAGTTCTGCGCATACACCATCCGGCCCACATGCTTTCTGATTTCGCAGTCGTCTCAAAGCCGCCTCTACTTCTTCGGTGGAAACGGGCGTCTCCAGTGTGTGCGGAGCTGGCGGTGGCAGCAGGTCATCAGAAGTGTTGAACTGCCCCTGATAGTGATCACGTATGCGAGATGCCTTTTCCTCATCGCGCATTAGGATGTGACCATCAGCCGACTCGACGAAGAGCTGCTGCGGCTTGCCACGTTTGAGCTGGGAGGCTGCTATAAACATTTGCGCGGAGGTTGGAGCGCTCTCAACCGCCTCGGCAATTCTGTCCAGGCGAGAGTTGGCTTCGGTCCGTTGGATATTACGGATTTCATGCATGACACGATTGCGCTCCTTCTTCAGCTGCGCAGCATCATGGTGTCCGGACTCAGCTAATATTCGCAGTTCCCGTTGCCGCAGTGAAAGCCGAGCAACCTGTGCGTTTGGTTGAACGAAACGGTTCCTAGCTTCGGATCGGTGCAGATGACCAATGGCGGTGTCTGCTGCAGACTTGATCGCAGATGTGGCAGCTGACCAGACATCAGCGGGAGCATCACTTGCCGGAGTTACTTGAAGGTGTGCCCGAAGAGCCGAGCGATATTCCGGTCTACGGGAGCCATCTATTAATCCATGGACAGCATACGGCGACTCCTTTTTTGATTTTGTTTGGAAGATTTTGAATAGCTCACAGAAAAGCATGTCAGCGATCACTAGCTTGTGGTCGCTGAACACCTCTGTACCAGCATACGATCGGGCCTTGTTAATGATGGGCTTACAATGCGATGGAACCACCACATAGTCGATCATGTTGTAGATTTTTTTAGTACGATTCGTATTGCTGTCTCTAACCTGTCCAGTCCATGTTGTTCGGTAGCGCATTGAATAGCGGAATACTGTGTTGGCTAGCAACAACTGGTGAGAGTTTGCCCAGTCCACGAGCGCCTGGCCGTTTTCGTTGCGGGTCCCTTTGCTGTAATTTCCGACACACGAGGTGACAGCGCTGCCAACTTTGCTGTTGAAGTCCCCCACTCCGATGACAAGCGTTCGTTTGCTTGTCCCATTCCATGCGGAAGATAGTGCGTCGTAGAACTGGTCTCTGAGCTCAGGCTGTTCCTTCGACCTTGGGTTCGTGGGTCCATGTGCCACAACAAACCGAACTGGCAGTGATGAGTTCTTGGCTTGCGGAAACGATAGGTCAACATAGCCCACTCGATCCGACAGTTTTTTGATTTTTGAAATGCACGGTTCGAATTTTTTTGAAACAGCGAAGCCAATTCCGCCATGGCTGTCGTCTGTCAGGCCAAAGCTCACTAGCCTGTGAGTTTTACTAATGCTTCTGTCGAACGGGTCCTTTGCTCTCAGCTCCTGAAGTCCACAGAAGTCGACGCGATACGTTTGTAAATCACGAGCGAGTTGTTGCTGTTTTGAGTTCGAACACAGTCCACGAACATTGAACGTCGCGATACGAGCGTTTCTCAAAGCCATACGGGAAGGCTCGGCACGCGGAAACAAAGCACGGGTAGCCTGACAGGCTGTGACAGAAAGGTTGGGAGATAGTAAAGATTTAGAGCAATAGAGTGGGAGAGAGAAAGAGTTCATGGAGGTTATGAAATTTTGGTAGGACTTTACATTTCATCAAGAGTACAAAGTACAAGAGGTCATGAGCTCGACATCGACGCTCTTCGCTGTCATGGTGAAAAGCCTACCGTGATCATGGTGATTGGTCCGAATCCTGCTCCATCACGTGCAAGCAGTAAAAATCGGCCGGCTTTTCGGCTAAATATCGACCAGTCGATACTTGGCCGAAAACTAGTGCGACAAGAAAATCGCCGCAGATTGGTCGGAACCCTGTACGACAACACAGTTCACACTACGCAATTTTCGCCCCGATCTTGAGGATTTTTCGTACGAGTCCATGTCGGCCGGAAAATCGGTCTAGTGTGAACCAGGCATAAGAATCAGAGCTGTTGGGTTTCGCTCCACGTGATTTCTCCACGACTGCTAAACGCGAAGGACTAAAGGGACCCTCACTTAATTTTTACCGACTTTCGCGGCAAAAAAACATATTTCGACACGCGTGTGTGCTGGACGTTTGCGGGTGCACGACAAGACGTGTGAGCTGGCTGACAAGTGAGAGCCAGGGAGTCGTCAAGTACCGGCGTTTGACGACTCCCGGCCTGGTGAGAGCATGCATGCATGCATGTCCAGCTGGCGGGAATGGGAACCTATTTTGTAGATCGATGGGTTGAATGTGAAATTGTGGATCTACACGAGGTTTGTTTTGATGTTCTGATACTTGTTGTAATGGCTAGTGATCTTGCAAACTGTTAACTGTTACTGTGACTTTTCCAAGTCCTACTGATATACCTTGTCAAATCAGATGCCCTTTAGTAGTCTTGGTGGAGGCAGACTGGAATGCGTTGAATTCGTAGCTTCTGAAATTGAAATTTATTTTTTCTTGAGTGACACTGACAAGCGATGGCATTGGCGACAGGAGAACTTTGCTTCCTTCCAGGAGAGCTGCATCGCAGTCGGATCCTGTCCATGCACATGCGATCATGCTGTGTTGTAGACAGTGGAGAGCTAATTTTGACCGAAGAAAATAGTTTTGAACATTCATGAAGAGGATATTGTTGCTGTAGCTAGCTGACAGACATAGCCTGTGGCAGTGGTGTATGAAATCAGCTTGCAAGGTCTGTAGCAACTTGATCATGCAGAGAAGGAGCTGAACTGCACACGCACTCGCTACTGCTCTCGCAAGATGACTGGCTTCTCTCCAGTGATCCAGCCCCCTCAACGCATGGATCCACTGCGCTTTGTCGTCGAACACATCAACACGCCTGTTGACGTTCACTGGGAAAGGCATCACTTCACGATGAGGAGCACACAGCACTTGTGGAGGCTTGTGCCGGGTGAGTGGCTTCTCTCCAGTGATGCAGGCCACCTGGAGGCATCGTGGAGAGCTAATTTTGACCCAAGAAAATAGTTTTGAACATTCATGAAGAGGATATTGTTGCTGTAGCTAGCTGACAGACATAGCCTGTGGCAGTGGTGTATGAAATCAGCTTGCAAGGTCTGTAGCAACTTGATCATGCAGAGAAGGAGCTGAACTGCACACACTCGCTACTGCTCTCGCAAGATGATTGGTTTCTCTCCAGTGATCCAGCCCCCTCAACGCATGGATCCACTGCGCTTTGTCGTCGAACACATCAACACGCCTGTTGACGTTCACTGGGAAAGGTATCACTTCACGATGAGGAGCACACAGCACTCGTGGAGGCTTGTGCCGGGTGAGTGGCTTCTCTCCAATGATGCAGGCCACCTGGAGGCATCGGGCCAAGTGCGTTCTTTGCCGCAAGGGCCATATCAAAACAGCAACACCAGCAATGCCACCACTTCCCGACTTCAAGACAACTGGACCACATCAGTCATTTGCCATAATTAGTGTCGGCTATGTCATCCCCTTCTATGCACGCCAGGGTCGAGATCGGTCACAACTCAAAGAGATATGTATGTGTGTTTACATGCCTGCTGACTAGGGCTTGTCATTTCGAGGTTATCTCTGGACAACGACGGTTTTCTCCTGGCTCTTAGACCCCGATTCACCGTGCGACGTGGTGTGCCACAAGAGATGCAATCGGACAACGGTACCAATTTCCGTGTGGCTGATCAAGAGGTAAAAGCAGCTGTCAAGTTTCTCGACAACTTCAGACTAGCAGCAGAAAGGTCATACCGCGACATTACCTGGTACTTCAAGCCACCAAGTGCACCACACTTTGGTGGTGTGTTCTAGGTAATGGCCAAGGCAATGAAACTAGTGCTGCATGAAGACCTTCAGCTGCTATTGCCACAACACTTTCTCATTGGCCATGCTAGGGCAACTGTTGCTGCTGAAGCCAACACATCTACAATGCCTCAAGCTCCCCCAAGAAAGCGCTGGGAGTTTGTGCAACGTATTGTAGATCAGGTATGGAAACGTTGGCTGAAAGAGATTGTTCCAAAGCTAAGCATCCAAGTGATGTGGTTGCTTCAACAGCATCACCCTAAGGAGATATCGTGCTTGTGATGGATAAGCACACCGCAACTGCACACTAGCCACTTGGACGTATGCTTATGACCTATCCAGGTAAGGATGGTGCTGTTCGGATAGTAGAAGTTTAAGTAGCTGGGAAGGTATACAAGCATGCAGTTCATCATCTTGAGCCACTGGAAGTTAAAGGTGCAAGTACTGAGCGAACTGTGATTGTTTTCATATTCATAGTAAAGAAAAAAGACCAAAGAACTACAAGTTATGCTATACTGTCCACTAACACCACCAGTTACTTGACAATCAGCTCATGCAATAACAATAATTATAACATTGCACCAAACTGACCGACAGTACTGACGTTCTACAACAAACTGGCTATCAGCTCTAGCACGTCTTGTAGGTCCTTGGTCCTTTTCTTCCATCCGAGTTTTCATATTCAAGTTTTCATATTCAATTGCCATTGTTTTTGTCATGTTTTTCTTCTTGTTGTCTTCGTCTTTTACTCACTCATGTGATATTTATCACTTTTCTTTCACGAGGGAGATATGTTAGGTTTAATCTCCTATTTCTG